>NC_069504.1:14261791-14351791 GCF_027579735.1 Bombina bombina | reverse complement strand
AGAGAAGAATAGAGTAGAAAAATTGAGAAGAAGAAAAGAAAAATAGGAGAAAAATGCCTTCTGACCATGACACATCCACTGATGATTCTTATGCTTTATGAGGACTGTGTGAAAACTGTTTGAAAAGTTATGTCCATGTTATGTTTTTTTGTGTTTGTATCTTAATAAAGAGACCGAAAAATAAATATAGTTGGTCATTAAAATTTACTAAAACAACAAATATAATCGTGGCCTAAGACTTTTGCACAGTACTGTACATAAGTATATACATACAAATAGATACATATACACAATTATAGTCTCAATGGTACATTACTGACTGTAATTAAAGAAGAAAGCGATTTGGGAATAATTATTTCAGATGATTTCAAATTTGGTACACAATGCAGCAGTGCAGCCAGAAAGGCCAGTCAAATGCTTGGTTGCATTGGAAGAGGTTTTAGTAGCAGAAATAAGAAAATTTATGCTTACCTGATAAATTTGTTTCTTTTTATATACGATGAGTCCACGGATCATCATCGTAACTTGTGGGATATTCACCTCCTGGTCAGCAGGACGAGGCAAAGAGCACCACAGCAGAGCTGTTAAATAGCTCCTCCCTTCCCTCCCACTCCAGTCATTCGATCGAAGTTAGGAAGAGAAAGGAAAAGCCAAGGTGCAGAGGTGTCTGAAGTTTACAAAAATTAACAACCTGTCTTAAAAGAACAGGGCGGGCCGTGGACTCATCGTGTCTAAAAAGAAACAAATTTATTAGGTAAGCATAAATTTTCTTTTCTTTTTAAAGACATGATGAGTCCACGGATCATCATCCTTACTTGTGGGATACAATACCAAAGCTAGAGTACACGGATGATAAGGGAGGGAAAAGACAGGGAACCTAAACGGAAGGCACCACTGCTTGAAGAACCTTTCTCCCAAAAGCAGCCTTCAGCTGAGGCAAAAGTATCAAATTTATAAAATTTAGAAAAAGTGTGAAGAGAAGACCAAGTTGCAGCCTTGCAAATCTGTTCTACATAAGCTTCATTTTTGAATGCCCATGAGGAAGCAAAAGCCCTAGTGGAATGAGCCGTAACTCTTTCAGGAGGCTGCTGTCCAGCAGTCTCATATGCAAAACAGATGATACTCTTCAACCAAAAAGAAAGAGAGGGAGCTGTAGCTTTCTGACCCTTACGTTTTCCAGAGAAAATTACAAACAGAGAAGAAGACTGACGAAAGTCCTTAGTCGCTTGTAAGTAAAACTTTAAAGCACGGACTACGTCCAAATTGTGCAGAAGACGTTCCTTGTGCGAAGAAGGATTAGGACACAAGGAAGGAACAAAAATCTCCTGATTAATTTTCCTGTCTGAAACAACCTTAGGAAGGAACCCTAGTTTAGTACGTAAAACTACCTTATCTGAATGGAAAATAAGGTAAGGTGATTTGTATTGCAACCCTGAAAGCTCAGATACTCTTCGAGCTGAAGAAATAGCAACAAGAAATAAAACTTTCCAAGATAACAACTTAATATCTAAGGAATGCATAGGCCCACACGGTGCCCCTTGAAGAACTTTAAGAACTAAATTCAGACGCCATGGAGGAGTAACTGGTTTGAACACAGGCCTGATCCTAACCAAGGTCTGACAAAAAGATTGAACATCTGGGACATATGCCAGACGTTTGTGCAACAAAATAGATAAGGCAGAGATCTGACCCTTTAGGGAACTTGTCGATAAACCCTTCTCCAAACCTTCTTGGAGAAATGACAAAATTCTGGGAATCCTAACTCTACTCCATGAGTAGGCCTTGGATTCACACCAATAGAGATATTTACGCCATATCTTATGGTAAATCTTTCTAGTTACAGGCTTACGAGCCTGAATCAAGGTCTCAATGACCGAATCAAAAAAACCCCGCTTGGATAGGATTAAGCATTCAATCTCCAAGCAGTCAGCTGCAGAGAAACTAGATTTGGGTGAAGGAAGGGCCCTTGAATGAGAAGATCCTTCCTCAATGGAAGTCTCCAAGGTGGCAGGGATGACATGTCCACCAGATCGGCATACCAAATCCTGCGAGGCCACGGAGGGGCAATGAGGATCACTGATGCCTTCTCCTGTTTGATTCGAACAATGACCCGAGGAAGAAGTGCAAATAGATATGCTAGGCTGAAGGACCAAGGAACTGCCAGAGCATCTATCAGTTCTGCCTGGGGATCCCTGGACCTCGACCCGTATCTCGGGAGCTTGTCATTCTGATGAGATGCCATGAGATCTAACTCCGGCCAACCCCATTTGAGAATCAGGTTGGAGAATATTTCCGGATGGAGTTCCCACTCTCCCGGATGAAAAGTCTGCCTGCTCAGAAAGTCCGCCTCCCAGTTGTCCACCCCTGGGATGTGAATCGCTGACAGATGGCAAGAATGGACCTCCGCCCACCGGATTATCTTGGCTACCTCGGTCATTGCTAAGGAACTCCTCGCTCCTCCCTGATGATTGATGTAAGCCACTGTCGTTATGTTCTCCGACTGGAATCTGATGAACTGGGCCGAAGCCAACTGAGGCCTGGCCAGAAGAGCACTGAAGATCGCTCTTAGTTCCAGGATGTTTATAGGAAGAACAGACTCTGCCGGAGTCCATACTTCCTGAGCCTTTAGGGAGCCCCAGACCGCTCCCCATCCTAAAAGGCTGGCGTCTGTTGTCACAATCACCCAGGAAGGTCTGCAAAAGCAGGTTACCTGGGGTAGATGATTCAGAGACCACCACCATTGAAGAGAGTCCCTTGTCTCCTGTTCCAGGGTTATTCGAGGAGACAAATCTGCATAATCTCCATTCCACTGCCTGAGCATGCTTAGCTGCAGAGGTCTGAGGTGAAACCGAGCAAACAGTATGATGTCCATTGCTGCCACCATCAGTCTAATTACTTCAATGCACTGAGCCACTGACGGCCAAGGATTGGACTGAAGGGCTCGACAAGTATCTAGAATCTTTAATTTCCTAACCTCTGTCAGAAAAATCCTCATAGATATAGCATCGATTAGAGTTCCGAAGAAAACCACCCTTGTCTTCGGGATTAAAGAACTCTTTTCCAGATTTACCTTCCACCCGTAAGTTCTCAGGAAGGATAGCACAATGTCGGTATGGGACCTTGCTTGTTGACAAGATGGCGCCTGGATTAGAATATTGTCCAGATATGGCACCACCGCAATGCCCCGCGGTCTTAGAACCGCCAGCGGAGACCCCAGAACCTTTGTGAAGATTCTGGGTGCTGTGGCCAGACCGAAAGGAAGAGCCACAAACTGAAAGTGTTTGTCCAGAAAGGCAAACCTTAGGAACTTGTGATATTCTCTCTGGATAGGAACATGAAGATATGCATCCTTTAAGTCCACTGTCGTCATAAATTGACCCTCCTGGATTAATGGAAGAATGGTACGAATAGTTTCCATCTTGAATGATGGAACTCTGAGAAACTTGTTTAGACCCTTGAGATCTAGGATAGGTCTGAAAGTTCCCCTCTTTTTGGGAACTACAAACAGATTTGAATAAAAACCCTGCCCGTGTTCCTGTACAGGAACGGGAAAGATTACTCCCAGGGAGGAGAGGTCTCTTACACACTGTAAGAACGCCTCTCTTTTTATCTGGTCTGCAGATAATCTTGAAAGAAGAAATCTTCCTCGGGGAGGAAAATTTTTGAACTCCAGTTTGTATCCCTGAGAGACTATTTCTATAGCCCAGGGATCCTGAACATCCCGCACCAAAGCCTGAACGAAAAAGAAATGTCTGCCCCCTACTAGATCCGGTCCCGGATCGGGGGCAAGCCCTTCATGTTGACTTTTATTCAGCAGCAGGCTTCTTGGATTGTTTACCCTTGTTCCAAGACTGGTTGGGTCTCCAAGTAGGCTTAGCTTGCGAATAGTTTCCTTCCTGTTTAGAGGAGGAAGAGAAGGAATTGCTCTTGAAATTTTGAAAGGAACGAAAATTACTTTGTCGTCCCTTTTGTTTACTTCTCTTATCTTGAGGGAGAAAATGACCCTTACCTCCCGTGATATCCAAGATAATTTCCGGCAGGCCAGGTCCAAACAAGGTCTTTCCCTTGTAGGGAATTGCTAGAAGTTTAGACTTAGATGATATGTCCGCAGACCAAGGTTTTAACCATAAGGCTCTGCGGGCTAGGATAGAGAACCCTGAACTCTTAGCTGCCAATTTAGTAATTTGCAGAGAAGCAACCGTAATAAAAGCATTGGCTAACTTCAGAGCTTTAATCCTATCTTGTATCTCCTCTAAAGAAGTCTCAGTCTTAAGAGACTCGGACAGAGCATCAAACCAATAAGCTGCCGCACTGGTGACCGTAGCAATGCACGCAGCCGGCTGCAACAGCGGAAATTGGTGAACATAAATCTTTTTAAGTAGACCCTCCAACTTCTTGTCCATAGGGTCTTTAAAAGCACAACTATCCTCAATAGGAATAGTAGTTCGCTTGGCTAAAGTGGAAATAGCCCCTTCCACCTTGGGAACCGCCTGCCAAGCTTCCCTGACAGCCTCAGCTATAGGAAACATCTTTTTGAAAATAGGAGAAGGAGAGAAGGGGATACCTGACCTCTCCCATTCCTTAGAAACAATCTTCGAAGCTTGCTTAGGAACTGGAAAAACATCTAAGTAGGAACTTCGAAATATCTATCCAATTTACTCGATTTCGCAGGAGCGACCACTACTGTGGAGTCACAGTCGTCTAAAGTAACCAAAACCTCCCTGAGCAACAGACGGAGGTGTTCCAGTTTAAACCTGAAAGAAACAACCTCTGAATCAGTCAAAGGTAAGGAACTCCCTGAGTCTGAAATTTCGCCCTCCGATAGAACCTCTATACCCTCCATCTCAGTTCCTTGGGAGGGTACATCAGAGATTGCCACCATAGCATCAGAAACCTCACTGACCACAGGGTTGTCTTTCGTCTTAAGTTTGCCTTGTAGTATAGGAAAGGCAGACAACGCATCAGAAATTGTGGAAGACATAAGTGCAAATATGTCTTTTAAAGTAACTCCAGCAGGTGCTAGAGTGGAATACAGGGCACTGCTTGTGCGGGCGTTAAATATTGGGACGCTTGGGGAGAAAGCTGCGGCATACTCTGAATCTCATCATTAGACTCCTGAGAAGCATCCACTTTTGAAAAACGTTGATCATGAAAAATTTTCTATCTATAGCTTAAAGCCCTCTCAATAAATGAGGGACAAAAAGGAACTGGTGGTTCCACATTGGCATCCAAACACATGGCACAAGTAACATTACAGCTTCTAAATCCATATTAGAAAACAGACAATAATGTAATAAGAAAAAATAAAATAATTTTTTTTTTGATTATAAAAAATTGTTACTGGCCCTTTAAATTTTAAAACAGAACTTATTTACTGCATGTGAAAAAAAGTGTTGCAATAGGAAATGCCAAATTTTAAACAGAATACTTATAAATCCTGAATGTATAAGAGGATACTGTGCCTTTAAATACTAAATGCAACTATTTTCCTGGCTTAAGCAAAAACGTATCAAATTTATGTAAAATATAACGTTTTTAACCCACAGTCAGAAACCTCTACGCCTCAGCAGCTCTGCTGAGGCGCCTACCTGCTGACCGGTCTCCCTGCAATGTCCTTCATTGGTGCAGAAGATCGGGTCTCAGAGCGCTAACAACCGTTTGCTATCATGAAAAAGCATGCGGTTCTAGAGCAATGCGCGATGTCACTGTCCTGCTAGAGTAAGAGCAGAGTTGTCCCACAGCTAAAAGCGGAACGTTTCCAGGGGCTAGACAAGATGAAACTGCGCAGTGTCCTCTAAGGAAGTCTGAAGCGCGCGTAATGACAGCCCCGCCCATCATGGGCGTTAACATCTACACAGCCCAACCGGCTTACTTTCAATAAAAAGAACTGATAGGAACCAGCTTTTACTCCCAGCCCCAGTGCCAGTGCCTGTACGTAAGCTGCCATAAAGAAAACACCCATCATACATAGAGAGCCTTATGTCCCATGAACAAGGCTCCATTTGCCTTCTGTGTAATAAATGTATAAGTAAAGTGCCCACTTTCCTCTGAGTCCTTTGCATTATTCCCCAGAATAAAAAGTCTGCACTTACCTTAATGCTGTCCAACTGCAGGACAGCCCAACAGGTTTAAGAGGTCCTCTCCCTCCTATAGCCCTGTGGAAAATGATAAGGCCTGAGTTAGACTTACTTAGGCCATCAGGATAAGGGCAGCATAAATGTATGGGAGGCGCAGTGAGAATTATGTCCCACCAGTTCCCATTGCTTTAAAGCCACCAAGAGCTCTACTGAAGAGACTGATATGGACTACGGCTACACCCTAGAACAAAGCAGCACAATCTTGCACTACTTTAAAAATAATAAACTCTTGATTGAAGAATCTATACTAACAACTAACTTTACCTCTTCCTATCACTAACGTAGGCAAAGAGAATGACTGGAGTGGGAGGGAAGGGAGGAGCTATTTAACAGCTCTGCTGTGGTGCTCATTGCTTCCTCCTGCTGACCAGGAGGTGAATGTCCCACAAGTAAGGATGATGATCCGTGGACTCATTGTGTCTTTAAAAAGAAAGCAAGGTTCTTATGCCACTGTACAGATATATACATATACACACACACACACACACACACATACATATGTACACACATACATATATATACACACGCACACATATATATGTGTAATGTTACAGGTCTGTATCACACAGGTAATGTATCAGTGTGTAATGTTACAGCTGTGTATCACACAGGTAATGTATCAGTGTGTAATGTTATAGGTCTGTATCACACAGGTAATGTATCAGTGTGTAATGTTACAGCTGTGTATCACACAGGTAATGTATCAGTGTGTAATGTTACAGCTGTGTATCACACAGGTAATGTATCAGTGTGTAAAGTTATAGGTCTGTATCACACAGGTAATGTATCAGTGTGTAATGTTACAGGTCTGTATCCCACAGGTAATGTATCAGTGTGTAATGCTACAGGTCTGTATCACACAGGTAATGTATCAGTGTGTAATGTTATAGGTTTGTATCACACAGGTAATGTATCAGTGTGTAATGTTATAGGTCTGTATCACACAGGTAATGTATCAGTGTGTAATGTTACAGCTGTGTATCACACAGGTAATGTATCAGTGTGTAATGTTATAGGTCTGTATCACACAGGTAATGTATCAGTGTGTAATGTTACTGGTCTGTATCACACAGGTAATGTATCAGTGTGTAATGTTACAGCTGTGTATCACACAGGTAATGTATCAGTGTGTAATGTTACAGGTCTGTATCACACAGGTAATGTATCAGTGTGTAATGTTACAGCTGTGTATCACACAGGTAATGTATCAGTGTGTAATGTTACAGCTGTGTATCACACAGGTAATGTATCAGTGTGTAATGTTACAGCTGTGTATCACACAGGTAATGTATCAGTGTTTAATGTTACAGCTGTGTATCACAGAGGTAATGTATCTGTGTGTAATGTTATAGGTCTGTATCACACAGGTAATGTATCAGTGTGTAATGTTACAGAGGTGTATCACACAGGTAATGTATCAGTGTGTAATGTTATAGGTCTGTATCACACAGGTAATGTATCAGTGTGTAATGTTACAGGTCTGTATCACACAGGTAATGTATCAGTGTGTAATGTTACAGCTGTGTATCACACAGGTAATGTATCTGTGTGTTATGTTACAGAGGTGTATCACACAGGTAATGTATCAGTGTGTAATGTTACAGGTCTGTATCACACAGGTAATGTATCAGTGTGTAATGTTACAGCTGTGTATCACACAGGTAATGTATCAGTGTGTAATGTTACAGCTGTGTATCACACAGGTAATGTATCAGTGTGTAATGCTACAGGTCTGTATCACACAGGTAATGTATCAGTGTGTAATGTTACAGGTCTGTATCACACAGGTAATGTATCAGTGTGTAATGTTACAGGTCTGTATCACAGAGGTAATGTATCTGTGTGTAATGTTACAGGTCTGTATCACACAGGTAATGTATCAGTGTGTAATGTTACAGGTCTGTATCACAGAGGTAATGTATCTGTGTGTAATGTTACAGGTCTGTATCACACAGGTAATGTATCAGTGTGTAATGTTACAGCTGTGTATCACAGAGGTAATGTATCAGTGTGTAATGTTACAGGTCTGTATCACACAGGTAATGTATCAGTGTGTAATGTTACAGGTCTGTATCACACAGGTAATGTATCAGTGTGTAATGTTACAGCTGTGTATCACACAGGTAATGTATCAGTGTGTAATGTTACAGGTCTGTATCACACAGGTAATGTATCAGTGTGTAATGTTATAGGTCTGTATCACACAGGTAATGTATCAGTGTGTAATGTTACAGGTCTGTATCACACAGGTAATGTATCAGTGTGTAATGTTACAGGTCTGTATCACACAGGTAATGTATCAGTGTGTAATGTTACAGCTGTGTATCACACAGGTAATGTATCAGTGTGTAATGTTATAGGTCTGTATCACACAGGTAATGTATCAGTGTGTAATGTTACAGGTCTGTATCACACAGGTAATGTATCAGTGTGTAATGTTATAGGTCTGTATCACACAGGTAATGTATCAGTGTGTAATGTTACAGGTCTGTATCACACAGGTAATGTATCAGTGTGTAATGTTATAGGTCTGTATCACACAGGTAATGTATCAGTGTGTAATGTTACAGGTCTGTATCACACAGGTAATGTATCAGTGTGTAATGTTACAGGTCTGTATCACACAGGTAATGTATCAGTGTGTAATGTTACAGGTCTGTATCACACAGGTAATGTATCAGTGTGTAATGTTACAGGTCTGTATCACACAGGTAATGTATCAGTGTGTAATGTTACAGGTCTGTATCACACAGGTAATGTATCAGTGTGTAATGTTACAGGTCTGTATCACACAGGTAATGTATCAGTGTGTAATGTTACAGGTCTGTATCACACAGGTAATGTATCAGTGTGTAATGTTACAGGTCTGTATCACACAGGTAATGTATCAGTGTGTAATGTTACAGGTCTGTATCACACAGGTAATGTATCAGTGTGTAATGTTACAGCTGTGTATCACACAGGTAATGTATCAGTGTGTAATGTTACAGGTCTGTATCACACAGGTAATGTATCAGTGTGTAATGTTATAGGTCTGTATCACACAGGTAATGTATCAGTGTGTAATGTTACAGGTCTGTATCACACAGGTAATGTATCAGTGTGTAATGTTACAGCTGTGTATCACACAGGTAATGTATCAGTGTGTAATGTTACAGGTCTGTATCACACAGGTAATGTATCAGTGTGTAATGTTATAGGTCTGTATCACACAGGTAATGTATCAGTGTGTAATGTTACAGGTCTGTATCACACAGGTAATGTATCAGTGTGTAATGTTACAGCTGTGTATCACACAGGTAATGTATCAGTGTGTAATGTTACAGGTCTGTATCACACAGGTAATGTATCAGTGTGTAATGTTACAGCTGTGTATCACACAGGTAATGTATCAGTGTGTAATGTTACCTGTGTGATACTGACCTGTATCAGTGTGTAATGTTACAGGTCTGTATCACACAGGTAATGTATCAGTGTGTAATGTTACAGGTCTGTATCACACAGGTAATGTATCAGTGTGTAATGTTACAGGTCTGTATCACACAGGTAATGTATCAGTGTGTAATGTTACAGCTGTGTATCACACAGGTAATGTATCAGTGTGTAATGTTACAGGTCTGTATCACACAGGTAATGTATCAGTGTGTAATGTTACAGCTGTGTATCACACAGGTAATGTATCAGTGTGTAATGTTACAGGTCTGTATCACACAGGTAATGTATCAGTGTGTAATGTTACAGGTCTGTATCACACAGGTAATGTATCAGTGTGTAATGTTACAGGTCTGTATCACACAGGTAATGTATCAGTGTGTAATGTTACAGTTCTGTATCACACAGGTAAGTATCAGTGTGTAATGTTACAGGTTTGTATCACACAGGTAATGTATCAGTGGTGTAATGTTACAGGTCTGTATCACACAGGTAATGTATCAGTGTGTAATGTTACAGGTCTGTATCACACAGGTAATGTATCAGTGTGTAATGTTACAGCTGTATCACACAGGTAATGTATCAGTGTGTAATGTTACAGGTCTGTATCACACAGGTAATGTATCAGTGTGTAATGTTACAGGTCTGTATCACACAGGTAATGTATCAGTGTGTAATGTTACAGCTGTGTATCACACAGGTAATGTATCAGTGTGTAATGTTACAGGTCTGTATCACACAGGTAATGTATCAGTGTGTAATGTTACAGGTCTGTATCACACAGGTAATGTATCAGTGTGTAATGTTACAGGTCTGTATCACACAGGTAATGTATCAGTGTGTAATGTTATAGGTCTGTATCACACAGGTAATGTATCAGTGTGTAATGTTATAGGTCTGTATCACACAGGTAATGTATCAGTGTGTAATGTTACAGGTCTGTATCACACAGGTAATGTATCAGTGTGTAATGTTACAGGTCTGTATCACACAGGTAATGTATCAGTGTGTAATGTTACAGGTCTGTATCACACAGGTAATGTATCAGTGTGTAATGTTACAGGTCTGTATCACACAGGTAATGTATCAGTGTGTAATGTTACAGGTCTGTATCACACAGGTAATGTATCAGTGTGTAATGTTACAGCTGTGTATCACACAGGTAATGTATCAGTGTGTAATGTTACAGCTGTGTATCACACAGGTAATGTATCAGTGTGTAATGTTACAGCTGTGTATCACACAGGTAATGTATCAGTGTGTAATGTTATAGGTCTGTATCACACAGGTAATGTATCAGTGTGTAATGTTACAGCTGTGTATCACACAGGTAATGTATCAGTGTGTAATGTTACAGGTCTGTATCACACAGGTAATGTATCAGTGTGTAATGCTACAGGTCTGTATCACACAGGTAATGTATCAGTGTGTAATGTTACAGGTCTGTATCACACAGGTAATGTATCAGTGTGTAATGTTAAGGTCTGTATCACACAGGTAATGTATCAGTGTGTAATGTTACAGGTCTGTATCACACAGGTATTGTATCAGTGTGTAATGTTATAGGTCTGTATCACACAGGTAATGTATCAGTGAGTAATGTTATAGGTCTGTATCCACAAGGTAATGTATCAGTGGTAAAGTTAAGGTCTGTATCACACAGGTAATGTATCAGTGTGTAATGTTATAGGTCTGTATCACACAGGTAATGTATCAGTGTGTAATGTTCAGCTGTGTATCACACAGGTAATGTATCAGTGTGTAATGTTACAGCTGTGTATCACACAGGTAATGTATCAGTGGTGTAATGTTACAGGTCTGTATCACACAGGTAATGTATCAGTGTGTATGTTAAGGTTTGTATCACACAGGTAATGTATCAGTGTGTAATGTTACAGGTCTGTATCACACAGGTATGTATCAGTGAGTATGTTAAGGTCTGTTATCACACAGGTACTGTATCAGTGTTGTAATGTTACAGGTGCTGTATCACACAGGTAATGTATCAGTGTGTAATGTTACAGGTTGTATCACAGAGGTAATGTATCAGTGTGTGATGTTACAGGTCTGTATCACACAGGTAATGTATCAGTGTGTAATGTTACAGGTCTGTATCACACAGGTAATGTATCAGTTGTGTAATGTTACAGGTCTGTATCACACAGGTAATGTATCAGTGTGTAATGTTACAGGTCTGTATCACACAGGTAATGTATCAGTGTGTAATGTTACAGGTCTGTATCACACAGGTAATGTATCAGTGTGTAATGCTACAGCTGTGTATCACACAGGTAATGTATCAGTGTGTAATGTTACAGCTGTGTATCACACAGGTAATGTATCAGTGTGTAATGTTACAGGTCTGTATCACACAGGTAATGTATAAGTGTGTAATGTTACAGGTCTGTATCACACAGGTAATGTATCAGTGTGTAATGTTACAGGTCTGTATCACACAGGTAATGTATCAGTGTGTAATGTTACAGGTCTGTATCACACAGGTAATGTATCAGTGTGTAATGTTACAGCTGTGTATCACACAGGTAATGTATCAGTGTGTAATGTTTACAGGTCTGTATCACACAGGTAATGTATCAGTGTGTAATGTTACAGGTCTGTATCACACAGGTAATGTATCAGTGTGTAATGTTACAGCTGTGTATCACACAGGTAATGTATCAGTGTGTAATGTTACAGGTCTGTATCACACAGGTAATGTATCAGTGTGTAATGTTACAGGTCTGTATCACACAGGTTAATGTATCAGTGTGTAATGTTACAGGTCTGTATCACACAGGTAATGTATCAGTGTGTAATGTTACAGGTCTGTATCACACAGGTAATGTATCAGTGTGTAATGTTACAGGTCTGTATCACACAGGTAATGTATCAGTGTGTAATGCTACAGGTCTGTATCACACAGGTAATGTATCAGTGTGTAATGTTACAGCTGTGTATCACACAGGTAATGTATCAGTGTGTAATGTTACAGGTCTGTATCACACAGGTAATGTATCAGTGTGTAATGTTACAGGTCTGTATCACACAGGTAATGTATCAGTGTGTAATGTTACAGGTCTGTATCACACAGGTAATGTATCAGTGTGTAATGTACAGCTGTGTATCACACAGGTAATGTATCAGTGTGTAATGTTACAGCTGTGTATCACACAGGTAATGTATCAGTGTGTAAGTGTTACAGTCTGTATCACACAGGTAATGTATCAGTGTGTAATGTTACAGGTCTGTATCACACAGGTAATGTATCAGTGTGTAATGTTACAGGTCTGTATCACACAGGTAATGTATCAGTGTGTAATGTTACAGCTGTGTATCACACAGGTAATGTATCAGTGTGTAATGTTACAGCTGTGTATCACACAGGTAATGTATCAGTGTGTAATGTTACAGCTGTGTATCACACAGGTAATGTATCAGTGTGTAATGTTATAGGTCTGTATCACACAGGTAATGTATCAGTGTGTAATGTTATAGGTCAGTATCACACAGGTAATGTATCAGTGTGTAATGTTATAGGTCAGTATCACACAGGTAATGTATCAGTGTGTAATGTTACAGGTCTGTATCACACAGGTAATGTATCAGTGTGTAATGTTACAGGTCTGTATCACACAGGTAATGTATCAGTGTGTAATGTTACAGCTGTGTATCACACAGGTAATGTATCAGTGTGTAATGTTACAGCTGTGTATCACACAGGTAATGTATCAGTGTGTAATGTTACAGGTCTGTATCACACAGGTAATGTATCAGTGTGCAATGTTACAGCTGTGTATCACACAGGTAATGTATCAGTGTGTAATGTTACAGCTGTGTATCACACAGGTAATGTATCAGTGTGTAATGTTACAGCTGTGTATCACACAGGTAATGTATCAGTGTGTAATGTTACAGGTCTGTATCACACAGGTAATGTATCAGTGTGTAATGTTATAGGTCTGTATCACACAGGTAATGTATCAGTGTGTAATGTTACAGCTGTGTATCACACAGGTAATGTATCAGTGTGCAATGTTACAGCTGTGTATCACACAGGTAATGTATCAGTGTGTAATGTTACAGCTGTGTATCACACAGGTAATGTATCAGTGTGTAATGTTACAGGTCTGTATCACACAGGTAATGCATCAGTGTGTAATGCTACAGCTGTGTATCACACAGGTAATGTATCAGTGTGTAATGTTACAGGTCTGTATCACACAGGTAATGTATCAGTGTGTAATGTTACAGCTGTGTATCACACAGGTAATGTATCAGTGTGTAATGTTATAGGTCTGTATCACACAGGTAATGTATCAGTGTGTAATGTTACAGGTCTGTATCACACAGGTAATGTATCAGTGTGTAATGTTATAGGTCTGTATCACACAGGTAATGTATCAGTGTGTAATGTTACAGGTCTGTATCACACAGGTAATGTATCAGTGTGTGATGTTACAGTCTGTATCACACAGGTATGTATCAGTGTGTGATGTTACAAGGTCTGTATCACACAGGTAATGTATCAGTGTGTAATGTTATAGGTCTGTATCACACAGGTAATGTATCAGTGTGTAATGTTACAGGTCTGTATCACACAGGTAATGTATCAGTGTGTAATGTTACAGGTCTGTATCACACAGGTAATGTATCAGTGTGTAATGTTACAGCTGTATCACACAGGTAATGTATCAGTGTGTAATGTTACAGCTGTGTATCACACAGGTAATGTATCAGTGTGTAATGTTACAGAGGTGTATCACACAGGTAATGTATCAGTGTGTAATGTTACAGGTCTGTATCACACAGGTAATGTATCAGTGTGTAATGTTACAGCTGTGTATCACACAGGTAATGTATCAGTGTGTAATGTTACAGCTGTGTATCACACAGGTAATGTATCTGAGTGTAATGTTACAGAGGTAATTTTTCTATCCATGAATATAAAACTAGACTGTGTTGTGTACATGGACAGATCTGTACAAATATGGATACATCAGTCTGTACAAACATAAATACACAATTTGCACTCACGTAGCACACATAGGCTGCACATCCTTACAGTTATATATACCGCTGTCTCCAGGTGGCATGTACTATAGATCTGGTACCAGCAAAGCAACGTGATCTACATATTAAAGGTAGAGTCTCACCTCGTGTTGTGGAATAAGGACTGCATTTGTCTCTGTTACATCTGAACGGTTTGGGATCTTGACCTAAATAAATGCAGACAGTAAGAGCTAGACACACACCAATACACTGCAGACAGTAAGAGCTAGACACACACAAATAGACTGCAGACAGTAAGAGCTAGACACACACAAATACACTGCAGACAGTAAGAGCTAGACACACACAAATACACTGCAGACAGTAAGAGCTAGACACACACCAATACACTGCAGACAGTAAGAGCTAGACACACACCAATACACTGCAGACAGTAAGAGCTAGACACACACAAATACACTGCAGAGAGTAAGAGCTAGACACACACAAATACACTGCAGAGAGTAAGAGCTAGACACACACAAATACACTGCAGAGAGTAAGAGCTAGACACACACAAATACACTGCAGACAGTAAGAGCTAGACACACACAAATACACTGCAGAGAGTAAGAGCTAGACACACACAAATACGCTGCAGACAGTAAGAGCTAGACACACACACATACACTGCAGACAGTAAGAGCTAGACACACACAAATACACTGCAGACAGTAAGAGTTAGACACACACAAATACACTGCAGACAGTAAGAGCTAGACACACACAAATACACTGCAGAGAGTAAGAGCTAGACACACACAAATAGACTGCAGACAGTAAGAGCTAGACACACACCAATACACTGCAGACAGTAAGAGCTAGACACACACAAATACACTGCAGAGAGTAAGAGCTACACACACACAAATAGACTGCAGACAGTAAGAGCTAGACACACACCAATACACTGCAGACAGTAAGAGCTAGACACACACAAATACACTGCAGAGAGTAAGAGCTAGACACACACAAATACACTGCAGACAGTAAGAGCAAGACACACACAAATAGACTGCAGGGAGTAAGAGCTAGACACACACAAATAGACTGCAGGGAGTAAGAGCTAGACAAACACAAATAAACTGCAGACAGTAAGAGCTAGACACACACAAATAAACCGCAGACAGTAAGAGCTAGACACACACAAATACACTGCAGACAGTAAGAGCTAGACACACACAAATACACTGCAGACAGTAAGAGCTAGACACACACAAATACACTGCAGACAGTAAGAGCTAGACACACACCAATACACTGCAGACAGTAAGAGCTAGACACACACAAATACACTGCAGACAGTAAGAGCTAGATACACACCAATACACTGCATACAGTAAGAGCTAGACAAACACAAATACACTGCAGACAGTAAGAGCTAGACACACACAAATAAACTGCAGACAGTAAGAGCTAGACACACACCAATACACTGCAGACAGTAAGAGCTAGACACACACAAATAAACTGCAGACAGTAAGAGCTAGACACACACAAATAAACTGCAGACAGTAAGAGCTAGACAAACACAAATAGACTGCAGACAGTAAGAGCTAGACACACACAAATACACTGCAGACAGTAAGAGCTAGACACACACAAATAAACTGCAGACAGTAAGAGCTAGACACACACAAATAAACTGCAGACAGTAAGAGCTAGACACACACCAATACACTGCAGACAGTAAGAGCTAGACACACACAAATACACTGCAGACAGTAAGAGCTAGACACACACAAATACAATGCAGACAGTAAGAGCTAGACATACACAAATAGACTGCAGACAGTAAGAGCTAGACACACACACAAATAAACTGCAGACAGTAAGAGCTAGACACACACAAATAAACTGCAGACAGTAAGAGCTAGACACACACAAATAAACTGCAGACAGTAAGAGCTAGACACACACAAATACAATGCAGACAGTAAGAGCTAGACACACACAAATAGACTGCAGACTTACGGCTAGATTTAGAGTTCTGCGGCCAAAGGGGTGCGTTAGCTACGCATGCTTTTTTCCCCCGCACCTTTTAAATACCGCTGGTATTTAGAGTTCACAGAATGGCTGCGTTAGGCTCCAAAAAAGGGAGCGTAGAGCATATTTACAGCCACTGGAACTCTCGATACCAGCGTTGCTTACGGACGCGGCCAGCTTCAAAAACGTGCTCGTGCACGATTCCCCCATAGAAAACAATGGGGCAGTTTGAGCTGAAAAAAAACCTAACACCTGCAAAAAAGCAGCGTTCAGCTCCTAACGCAGCCCCATTGTTTCCTATGGGGAAACACTTCCTAAGTCTGCACCTAACACTCTAACATGTACCCCGAGTCTAAACACCCCTAATCTTACACTTATTAACCCCTAATCTGCCGACCCCGCTATCGCTGACCCCTGCATATTATTATTAACCCCTAATCTGCCGCTCCGTACACCGCCGCAACCTACGTTATCCCTATGTACCCCTAATCTGCTGCCCCTAACACCGCCGACCCCTATATTATATTTATTAACCCCTAATCTGCCGCCCCCAACGTCGCCTCCACCTACCTACAATAATTAACCCCTAATCTGCCGACCGGATCTCACCGCTACTCTAATAAATGTATTAACCCCTAAAGCTAAGTCTAGCCCTAACACCCCCCTAAGTTAAATATAATTTAAATCTAACTAAATAAATTAACTCTTATTAAATAAATTATTCCTATTTAAAGCTAAATACTTACCTGTAAAATAAACCCTAATATAGCTACAATATAAATTATAATTATATTGTAGCTATTTTAGGATTAATATTTATTTTACAGGCAACTTTGTAATTATTTTAACCAGGTACAATAGCTATTAAATAGTTAATAACTATTTAATAGCTACCTAGTTAAAATAATTACAAAATTACCTGTAAAATAAATCCTAACCTAAGTTACAATTAAACCTAACACTACACTATCAATAAATAAATTAAATAAACTACCTACAATTATCTACAATTAAACCTAACACTACACTATCAATAAATTAATTAAATACAATACCTACAAATAAATACAATGAAATAAACTAACTAAAGTACAAAAAATAAAAAAGAACTAAGTTACAAAAAATAAAAAAATATTTACAAACATTAGAAAAATATTACAACAATTTTAAACTAATTACACCTACTCTAAGCCCCCTAATAAAATAACAAAGACCCCCAAAATAAAAAAATGCCCTACCCTATTCTAAAATTAAAATAGAAAAGCTCTTTTACCTTACCAGCCCTGAAAAGGGCCCTTTGCGGGGCATGCCCCAAAGAATTCAGCAGTTTTGCCTGTAAAAAAAAACATACAATACCCCCCCCCAACATTACAACCCACCACCCACATACCCCTAATCTAACCCAAACCCCCCTTAAATAAACCTAACACTTAGCCCCTGAAGATCTCCCTACCTTGTCTTCACCACGCCGGGTTCACTGATCGATCCAGAAGAGCCTCCGATGTCTTGATCCAAGCACAAGCGGGGGGCTGAAGACATCCATCCTCCGGCTGAAGACTTGATCCAAGCGGGCAGAAGAGGACATCCGGACCGGCAAACATCTTCATCCAAGCCGCATCTTCTATGTTCTTCCATCCGATGACGACCGGCTGATCTTCAAGACCTCCACCACGGATCCATCCTCTTCTTCCGACGACTAGACGACGAATGAAGGTTCCTTTAAGGGACGTCATCCAAGATGGCGTCCCTCGAATTCCGATTGGCTGATAGGATTCTATCAGCCAATCGGAATTAAGGTAGGAAAATTCTGATTGGCTGATGGAATCAGCCAATCAGATTCAAGTTCAATCCGATTGGCTGATCCAATCAGCCAATCAGATTGAGCTCGCATTCTATTGGCTGATCGGAACAATCGGATTGAACTTGAATCTGATTGGCTGATTCCATCAGCCAATCAGAATTTTCCTACCTTAATTCCGATTGGCTGATAGAATCCTATCAGCCAATCGGAATTCGAGGGACGCCATCTTGGATGACGTCCCTTAAAGGAACCTTCATTCGTCGTCTAGTCGTCGGAAGAAGAGGATGGATCCGTGGTGGAGGTCTTGAAGATCAGCCGGTCGTCATCGGATGGAAGAACATAGAAGATGCGGCTTGGATGAAGATGTTTGCCGGTCCGGATGTCCTCTTCTGCCCGCTTGGATCAAGACTTCAGCCGGAGGATGGATGTCTTCAGCCCCCCGCTTGGGCTTGGATCAAGACATCGGAGCCTGGACGGATCGTTGATACCCGGTGTGGCGAAGATAAGGTAGGAAGATCTTCAGGGGCTTAGTGTTAGGTTTATTTAAGGGGGGTTTGGGTTAGATTAGGGGTATGTGGGTGGTGGGTTGTAATGTGGGGGGGGGGGTATTGTATGTTTTTTTTCCAGGCAAAAGAGCTGAATTCTTTGGGGCATGCCCCGCAAATGGCCCTTTTAAGGGCTGGTAAGGTAAAAGAGCTTTTAAATTTGTATTTTAGAATAGGGTAGGGCATTTTTTTATTTTGGGGGGCTTTGTTATTTTATTAGGGGGCTTAGAGTAGGTGTAATTAGTTTAAAATTGTTGTAATATTATAAATATTTTTTTATTTATTTTTTACTTAGTTCTTTTTTATTTTTTGTACTTTAGTTAGTTTATTTAATTGTATTTAATTGTAGGTATTGTATTTAATTAATTTATTGCTAGTGTAGTGTTAGGTTTAATTGTAAATAATTGTAGGTATTTTATTTAATTAATTTATTGCTAGTGTAGTGTTAGGTTTAATTGTAACTTAGGTTAGGATTTATTTTACAGGTAATTTTGTAATTATTTTAACTAGGTAGCTATTAAATAGTTATTAACTATTTAATAGCTATTGCACCTAGTTAAAATAATTACAAAGTTGCCTGTAAAATAAATATTAATCCTAAAATAGCTACAATGTAATTATTCGTTATATTGTAGCTATATTAGGGTTTATTTTACAGGTAAGTATTTAGCTTTAAATAGGATTAATTTATTTAATAAGAGTTAATTTATTTCGTTAGATTTAAATTATATTTAACTTAGGGGGGTGTTAGTGTTAGACTTAGCTTTAGGGGTTAATACATTTATTAGAGTAGCGGTGAGATCCGGTCAGCAGATTAGGGGTTAATAAATATAATATAGGGGTCGGCGGTATTAGGGGCAGCAGATTAGGGGTACATAGGGATAACGTAGGTGGCGGCGGTGTGCGGTCGGCAGATTAGGGGTTAATAATTGTAGGTAGGTGGCGGCGACGTTGGGGGCGGCAGATTAGGGGTTAATACTATTTATTATAGGGTTATTGAGGCGGGAGTGAGGCGGTTTAGGGGTTAATACATTTATTATAGTGGCGGCAAGGTCCGGTCAGCAGATTAGGGGTTAATAAGTGTAGATAAGGTAGCGGCGACGTTGGGGGCGGCAGATTATGGGTTAATAAATATTATGTAGGTGTCGGCGGTATTAGGGGCAGCAGATTAGGGGTACATAGGGATAACGTAGGTGGCGGCAGTGTGCGGTCGGCAGATTAGGGGTTAAAAATTTTTAATAGAGTGGCAGTGATGTGGGGGGGGCCTCGGTTTAGGGGTACATAGGTAGTTTATAGGTGTTAGTGTACTTTAGAGCACAGTAGTTAAAGGGACATGCCACCCACATTTTTTCTTTTATGATTTAGAAAGAGAATGCAATTATAAACATCTTTCTAATTTACTTATATTATCTAATTTGTTTTATTCTCTTGAAATTCTTTGATGAAAAGCATATCTAGATCTGATCACTAGCTGCTGATTGGTTGCTGCACAAAAAAGCCTCGTGTGATTGGCTCACCATGTGCATTGCTTTTTCTTCAACTAAGAATATCTAGAAAATGAAGCAAAATAAATAATGGAAGTAAATTGTAATGTTGTTTAAATTTCTATTCTCTATCTGAATCATGAAAGAAAGATTTTGGGTTTAGTGGCCCTTTAAGAGCTTTATGAACTGGCGTTAGCCCAGAAAGCTCTTAACTACTGACTTTTTTCTGCGGCTGGAGTTTTGTCGTTAGATTTCTAACGCTCACTTCAGCCACGACTCTAAATACCGGCGTTAGAAAGATCCCATTGAAAAGATAGGATACGCAAATGGCGTAGGGGGATCTGCGGTATGGAAAAGTCGCGGCTGGAAAGTGAGCGTTAGACCCTTTCCTGACTGACTCCAAATACCAGCGGTAGCCCAAAACCAGCGTTAGGAGCCTCTAACGCTGGTTTTGACGGCTAACGCCAAACTCTAAATATAGCCGAGTAAGAGCTAGACACACACAAATAAACTGCAGACAGTAAGAGCTAGACACACACAAATACACTGCAGACAGTAAGAGCTAGACACACACAAATACACTGCAGACAGTAAGAGCTAGACACACACAAATACACTGCAGACAGTAAGAGCTAGACACACACAAATACACTGCAGACAGTAAGAGCTAGACACACACAAATACACTGCAGACAGTAAGAGCTAGACACACACAAATACACTGCAGAGAGTAAGAGCTAGACACATACAAATACACTGCAGACAGTAAGAGCTAGACAAACACAAATAAACTGCAGACAGTAAGAGCTAGATACACACCAATACACTGCATACAGTAAGAGCTACACACACACAAATGCATTGCAGGCAGTAAGAGCTAGACACACACAACTGCACTGCAGACAGTAAGAGCTAAACACACACAACTGCACTGCAGACAGTGAGAGCTAGACACACACAAATACACTGCAGACAGTAAGAGCTAGACACATACAAATACACTGCAGACAGTAAGAGCTAGACAAACACAAATAAACTGCAGACAGTAAGAGCTAGACACACACAAATACACTGCAGACAGTGAGAGCTAGATACACACCAATACACTGCATACAGTAAGAGCTACACACACACAAATGCATTGCAGGCAGTAAGAGCTAGACACACACAAATACACTGCAGAAAGTAAGAGCTAGACACATACAAATACACTGCAGACAGTAAGAGCTAGACAAACACAAATAAACTGCAGACAGTAAGAGCTAGACACACACAAATACACTGCAGACAGTGAGAGCTAGACAAACACAAATAAACTGCAGACAGTAAGAGCTAGACACACACAAATACACTGCAGACAGTGAGAGCTAGATACACACCAATACACTGCATACAGTAAGAGCTACACACACACAAATGCATTGCAGGCAGTAAGAGCTAGACACACACAAATACACTGCAGAAAGTAAGAGCTAGACACACACAAATACACTGCAGACAGTAAGAGCTAGACATACACAAATACGCTGCAGACAGTAAGCGCTAGACACAAACACATACACTGCAGACAATAAGAGCTAGACACACACACAAATACACTGCAGACAATAAGAGCTAGACACACACACAAATACACTGCAGACAGTAAGAGCTAGACACACACAAATACACTGCAGAGAGTAAGAGCTAGACACATACAAATACACTGCAGACAGTAAGAGCTAGACAAACACAAATAAACTGCAGACAGTAAGAGCTAGACACACACAAATACACTGCAGACAGTAAGAGCTAGATACACACCAATACACTGCATACAGTAAGAGCTACACACACACAAATGCATTGCAGGCAGTAAGAGCTAGACACACACAACTGCACTGCAGACAGTAAGAGCTAAACACACACAACTGCACTGCAGACAGTGAGAGCTAGACACACACAAATACACTGCAGACAGTAAGAGCTAGACACATACAAATACACTGCAGACAGTAAGAGCTAGACAAACACAAATAAACTGCAGACAGTAAGAGCTAGACACACACAAATACACTGCAGACAGTGAGAGCTAGATACACACCAATACACTGCATACAGTAAGAGCTACACACACACAAATGCATTGCAGGCAGTAAGAGCTAGACACACACAAATACACTGCAGAAAGTAAGAGCTAGACACACACAAATACACTGCAGACAGTAAGAGCTAGACACACACAAATACACTGCAGACAGTAAGAGCTAGACACACACACAAATACACTGCAGACAATAAGAGCTAGACACACACACAAATACACTGCAGACAGTAAGAGCTAGACACACACAAATACACTGCAGAGAGTAAGAGCTAGACAAACACAAATAAACTGCAGACTGTAAGAGCTAGACACACACAAATACACTGCAGACAGTGAGAGCTAGACAAACACAAATAAACTGCAGACAGTAAGAGCTAGACACACACAAATACACTGCAGACAGTGAGAGCTAGATACACACCAATACACTGCATACAGTAAGAGCTACACACACACAAATGCATTGCAGGCAGTAAGAGCTAGACACACACAAATACACTGCAGAAAGTAAGAGCTAGACACACACAAATACACTGCAGACAGTAAGAGCTAGACATACACAAATACGCTGCAGACAGTAAGAGCTAGACACAAACACATACACTGCAGACAATAAGAGCTAGACACACACACAAATACACTGCAGACAATAAGAGCTAGACACACACACAAATACACTGCAGACAGTAAGAGCTAGACACACACAAATACACTGCAGAGAGTAAGAGCTAGACACATACAAATACACTGCAGACAGTAAGAGCTAGACAAACACAAATAAACTGCAGACAGTAAGAGCTAGACACACACAAATACACTGCAGACAGTAAGAGCTAGATACACACCAATAGACTGCATACAGTAAGAGCTACACACACACAAATGCATTGCAGGCAGTAAGAGCTAGACACACACAACTGCACTGCAGACAGTAAGAGCTAAACACACACAACTGCACTGCAGACAGTGAGAGCTAGACACACACAAATACACTGCAGACAGTAAGAGCTAGACACATACAAATACACTGCAGACAGTAAGAGCTAGACAAACACAAATAAACTGCAGACAGTAAGAGCTAGACACACACAAATACACTGCAGACAGTGAGAGCTAGATACACACCAATACACTGCATACAGTAAGAGCTACACACACACACAAATGCATTGCAGGCAGTAAGAGCTAGACACACACAAATACACTGTAGAAAGTAAGAGCTAGACACATACAAATACACTGCAGACAGTAAGAGCTAGACAAACACAAATAAACTGCAGACAGTAAGAGCTAGACACACACAACTGCACTGCAGACAGTAAGAGCTAAACACACACAACTGCACTGCAGACAGTGAGAGCTAGACACACACAAATACACTGCAGACAGTAAGAGCTAGACACATACAAATACACTGCAGACAGTAAGAGCTAGACAAACACAAATAAACTGCAGACAGTAAGAGCTAGACACACACAAATACACTGCAGACAGTGAGAGCTAGATACACACCAATACACTGCATACAGTAAGAGCTACACACACACAAATGCATTGCAGGCAGTAAGAGCTAGACACACACAAATACACTGCAGAAAGTAAGAGCTAGACACATACAAATACACTGCAGACAGTAAGAGCTAGACAAACACAAATAAACTGCAGACAGTAAGAGCTAGACACACACAAATACACTGCAGACAGTGAGAGCTAGACAAACACAAATAAACTGCAGACAGTAAGAGCTAGACACACACAAATACACTGCAGACAGTGAGAGCTAGATACACACCAATACACTGCATACAGTAAGAGCTACACACACACAAATGCATTGCAGGCAGTAAGAGCTAGACACACACAAATACACTGCAGAAAGTAAGAGCTAGACACACACAAATACACTGCAGACAGTAAGAGCTAGACATACACAAATACGCTGCAGACAGTAAGAGCTAGACACAAACACATACACTGCAGACAATAAGAGCTAGACACACACACAAATACACTGCAGACAATAAGAGCTAGACACACACACAAATACACTGCAGACAGTAAGAGCTAGACACACACAAATACACTGCAGAGAGTAAGAGCTAGACACACACAAATACACTGCAGACAGTAAGAGCTAGACAAACACAAATAAACTGCAGACAGTAAGAGCTAGACACACACAAATACACTGCAGACAGTAAGAGCTAGATACACACCAATACACTGCATACAGTAAGAGCTACACACACACAAATGCATTGCAGGCAGTAAGAGCTAGACACACACAACTGCACTGCAGACAGTAAGAGCTAAACACACACAACTGCACTGCAGACAGTGAGAGCTAGACACACACAAATACACTGCAGACAGTAAGAGCTAGACACATACAAATACACTGCAGACAGTAAGAGCTAGACAAACACAAATAAACTGCAGACAGTAAGAGCTAGACACACACAAATACACTGCAGACAGTGAGAGCTAGATACACACCAATACACTGCATACAGTAAGAGCTACACACACACAAATGCATTGCAGGCAGTAAGAGCTAGACACACACAAATACACTGCAGAAAGTAAGAGCTAGACACACACAAATACACTGCAGACAGTAAGAGCTTGACACACACAAATACACTGCAGACAGTAAGAGCTAGACACACACACAAATACACTGCAGACAATAAGAGCTAGACACACACACAAATACACTGCAGACAGTAAGAGCTAGACACACACAAATACACTGCAGAGAGTAAGAGCTAGACAAACACAAATAAACTGCAGACAGTAAGAGCTAGACACACACAAATACACTGCAGACAGTGAGAGCTAGACAAACACAAATAAACTGCAGACAGTAAGAGCTAGACACACACAAATACACTGCAGACAGTGAGAGCTAGATACACACCAATACACTGCATACAGTAAGAGCTACACACACACAAATGCATTGCAGGCAGTAAGAGCTAGACACACACAAATACACTGCAGAAAGTAAGAGCTAGACACACACAAATACGCTGCAGACAGTAAGAGCTAGACACAAACACATACACTGCAGACAATAAGAGCTAGACACACACACAAATACACTGCAGACAATAAGAGCTAGACACACACACAAATACACTGCAGACAGTAAGAGCTAGACACACACAAATACACTGCAGAGAGTAAGAGCTAGACACATACAAATACACTGCAGACAGTAAGAGCTAGACAAACACAAATAAACTGCAGACAGTAAGAGCTAGACACACACAAATACACTGCAGACAGTAAGAGCTAGATACACACCAACACACTGCATACAGTAAGAGCTACACACACACAAATGCATTGCAGGCAGTAAGAGCTAGACACACACAACTGCACTGCAGACAGTAAGAGCTAAACACACACAACTGCACTGCAGACAGTGAGAGCTAGACACACACAAATACACTGCAGACAGTAAGAGCTAGACACATACAAATACACTGCAGACAGTAAGAGCTAGACAAACACAAATAAACTGCAGACAGTAAGAGCTAGACACACACAAATACACTGCAGACAGTGAGAGCTAGATACACACCAATACACTGCATACAGTAAGAGCTAGACACACACAAATGCATTGCAGGCAGTAAGAGCTAGACACACACAAATACACTGCAGAAAGTAAGAGCTAGACACATACAAATACACTGCAGACAGTAAGAGCTAGACAAACACAAATAAACTGCAGACAGTAAGAGCTAGACACACACAAATACACTGCAGACAGTGAGAGCTAGACAAACACAAATAAACTGCAGACAGTAAGAGCTAGACACACACAAATACACTGCAGACAGTGAGAGCTAGATACACACCAATACACTGCATACAGTAAGAGCTACACACACACAAATGCATTGCAGGCAGTAAGAGCTAGACACACACAAATACACTGCAGAAAGTAAGAGCTAGACACACACAAATACACTGCAGACAGTAAGAGCTAGACATACACAAATACGCTGCAGACAGTAAGAGCTAGACACAAACACATACACTGCAGACAATAAGAGCTAGACACACACACAAATACACTGCAGACAATAAGAGCTAGACACACACACAAATACACTGCAGACAGTAAGAGCTAGACACACACAAATACACTGCAGAGAGTAAGAGCTAGACACATACAAATACACTGCAGACAGTAAGAGCTAGACAAACACAAATAAACTGCAGACAGTAAGAGCTAGACACACACAAATACACTGCAGACAGTAAGAGCTAGATACACACCAATACACTGCATACAGTAAGAGCTACACACACACAAATGCATTGCAGGCAGTAAGAGCTAGACACACACAACTGCACTGCAGACAGTAAGAGCTAAACACACACAACTGCACTGCAGACAGTGAGAGCTAGACACACACAAATACACTGCAGACAGTAAGAGCTAGACACATACAAATACACTGCAGACAGTAAGAGCTAGACAAACACAAATAAACTGCAGACAGTAAGAGCTAGACACACACAAATACACTGCAGACAGTGAGAGCTAGATACACACCAATACACTGCATACAGTAAGAGCTACACACACACACAAATGCATTGCAGGCAGTAAGAGCTAGACACACACAAATACACTGCAGAAAGTAAGAGCTAGACACATACAAATACACTGCAGACAGTAAGAGCTAGACAAACACAAATAAACTGCAGACAGTAAGAGCTAGACACACACAAATACACTGCAGAAAGTAAGAGCTAGACACATACAAATACACTGCAGACAGTAAGAGCTAGACAAACACAAATAAACTGCAGACAGTAAGAGCTAGACACACACAAATACACTGCAGACAGTGAGAGCTAGACAAACACAAATAAACTGCAGACAGTAAGAGCTAGACACACACAAATACACTGCAGACAGTGAGAGCTAGATACACACCAATACACTGCATACAGTAAGAGCTACACACACACAAATGCATTGCAGGCAGTAAGAGCTAGACACACACAAATACACTGCAGAAAGTAAGAGCTAGACACACACAAATACACTGCAGACAGTAAGAGCTAGACATACACAAATACGCTGCAGACAGTAAGAGCTAGACACAAACACATACACTGCAGACAATAAGAGCTAGACACACACACAAATACACTACAGACAATAAGAGCTAGACACACACACAAATACACTGCAGACAGTAAGAGCTAGACACACACAAATACACTGCAGAGAGTAAGAGCTAGACACATACAAATACACTGCAGACAGTAAGAGCTAGACAAACACAAATAAACTGCAGACAGTAAGAGCTAGACACACACAAATACACTGCAGACAGTAAGAGCTAGATACACACCAATACACTGCATACAGTAAGAGCTACACACACACAAATGCATTGCAGGCAGTAAGAGCTAGACACACACAACTGCACTGCAGACAGTAAGAGCTAAACACACACAACTGCACTGCAGACAGTGAGAGCTAGACACACACAAATACACTGCAGACAGTAAGAGCTAGACACATACAAATACACTGCAGACAGTAAGAGCTAGACAAACACAAATAAACTGCAGACAGTAAGAGCTAGACACACACAAATACACTGCAGACAGTGAGAGCTAGATACACACCAATACACTGCATACAGTAAGAGCTACACACACACAAATGCATTGCAGGCAGTAAGAGCTAGACACACACAAATACACTGCAGAAAGTAAGAGCTAGACACATACAAATACACTGCAGACAGTAAGAGCTAGACAAACACAAATAAACTGCAGACAGTAAGAGCTAGACACACACAAATACACTGCAGACAGTGAGAGCTAGACAAACACAAATAAACTGCAGACAGTAAGAGCTAGACACACACAAATACACTGCAGACAGTGAGAGCTAGATACACACCAATACACTGCATACAGTAAGAGCTACACACACACAAATGCATTGCAGGCAGTAAGAGCTAGACACACACAAATACACTGCAGAAAGTAAGAGCTAGACACACACAAATACGCTGCAGACAGTAAGAGCTAGACATACACAAATACGCTGCAGACAGTAAGAGCTAGACACAAACACATACACTGCAGACAATAAGAGCTACACACACACACAAATACACTGCAGACAATAAGAGCTAGACACACACACAAATACACTGCAGACAATAAGAGCTAGACACACACAGTTACTCCTGGGTACACAAAGACAGTCACACAGGTACACAGAGGCAGTCACACATAGGTACACAGAGACAGTCACATCTGGGTACACAGAGACAGTGACTCATGGGTACACAGAGACATCCACACCTAGAGGGTACAAAGAGTCAGTCACACAAGTACACAGAGGCAGTCACACAGGTACACAGAGGCAGTCACAACTGAGTACACAGAGACAGTCACACCTGGGAAAATAGAGACAGTCACTCCTGAGTACACAGAGACAGTCACACAGGTACACAGAGAAACCGTCACACAGGTACACAGAGGCAGTCACACTTCGGTACACAGAGACAGTCACACAGGTACATAGAGATAGTCACACCTGGGTACACAGAGACAGTCACACCTGGGTACAATAAGTTATACCTGGGCACACACAGTCATTCCTGAACAAATGCAGTCACACAAGGACAGACACATGCAGTCACTTCTGGGAAAAGTCAGTCACAACTGGGCACACACAGTAACTTCTTGGTTAAGTCAGACAGTCACACCTGGATACATGCAGTCACATCTGGATAAGAACAGACAGTCACACCTGGGCACACGCAGTCACATCTGGATAAAAACAGACAGTCACACCTTGACACACGCAATCACTTCTGGATAAAGTCAGACAGTCACACCTGGGTACACACAGTCACTTCTGGATAAAATCAGACAGTCACACCTGGGCACAGGCAGTCACTTCTGGATAGAATCAGAAAGTCAAACCTGGGCACACGCAGTCACTTCTGTTTAAGGTCAGACAGTCACACCTGGGCACACACAATCACTTCTGGATAATGTCAGACAGTCACAGCTGGGCACACATAGTCACATCTAGATAAAGTCAGGCAGTCACACCTGGGCACACGCAGTCACATCTGGATAAAGGCTGACAGTCACACCTGGGTACACGCAGTCACTTCTGGATAAAGGCTGACAGTCACACCTGGGCACACGCAGTCACTTCTGGATAAAGGCCGACAGTCATACCTGGGCACACACAGTCACTTCTGTTTAAAGTCAGACAGTCACACCTGGGCACACCCAATCACTTCTGGATAATGTCAGACAGTCACAGCTGGGCACACATAGTCACATCTAGATAAAGTCAGGCAGTCACACCTGGGCACACGCAGTCACATCTGAATAAAGGCCGACAGTCACACCTGGGTACACGCAGTCACTTCTGGATAAAGGCCGACAGTCACACTAGGGCACACGCAGTCACTTCTGGATAAAGGCCGACAGTCACACCTGGGCACACGCAGTCACTTCTGTTTAAGGTCAGACAGTCACACCTGGGCACACCCAATCACTTCTGGATAATATCAGACAGTCACACCTGGGCACACCCAATCACTTCTGGATAATGTCAGACAGTCACACCTGGGCACACGCAGTCACATCTGGATAAAGGCCGACAGTCACACCTGGGTACACGCAGTCACTTCTGGATAAAGGCCGTCAGTCACACCTGGGAACACGCAATCACTTCTGGATAAAGGCCGACAGTCACACCTGGGCACACGCAGTCACTTCTGGATAAAGGCCGTCAGTCACACCTGGGCACACACAATCACTTGTGGATAAAGGCCGACAGTCACACCTGGGCACCCACAATCACTTCTGGATAATGTCAGACAGTCACAGCTGGGCACACATAGTCACATCTAGATAAAGTCAGGCAGTCACACCTGGGCACACGCAGTCACATCTGGATAAAGGCCGACAGTCACACCTGGGCACACACAATCACTTCTGGATAATGTCAGACAGTCACAGCTGGGCACACATAGTCACATCTAGATAAAGTCAGGCAGTCACACCTGGGTACACGCAGTCACATCTGGATAAAGGCCGACAGTCACACCTGGGTACACGCAGTCACTTCTGGATAAAGGCCGTCAGTCACACCTGGGTACACGCAGTAACTTCTGTTTAAGGTCAGACAGTCACACCTGGGCACACACAATCACTTCTGTTTAAGGTCAGACAGTCACACCTGGGCACACACAATCACTTCTGGATAATGTCAGACAGTCACAGCTGGGCATACATAGTCACATCTAGATAAAGTCAGGCAGTCACACCTGGGTACACGCAGTCACTTCTGGATAAAGGCCGTCAGTCACACATGGGCACACGCAGTCACTTCTGTTTAAGGTCAGACAGTCACACCTGGGCACACACAATCACTTCTGGATAATGTCAGACAGTCACAGCTGGGCATACATAGTCACATCTAGATAAAGTCAGGCAGTCACACCTGGGCACACGCAGTCACATCTAGATAAAGTCAGGCAGTCACACCTGGGCACACACAGTCACATCTGGATAAAGGCCGACAGCCACACCTGGGTACACGCAGTCACTTCTGGATAATGTCAGACAGTCACAGCTGGGCATACATAGTCACATCTAGATAAAGTCAGGCAGTCACACCTGGGTACACGCAGTCACTTCTGGATAAAGGCCGTCAGTCACACCTGGGCACACGCAGTAACTTCTGTTTAAGAACTAGACAAACTAGTTGTAACTGAGAGTACAACAAAGTTTAAAGAGAGAATAATTCCACTGAGTATTATCAGACTAACTCTACTAATATCAAAAAGTGTTCAAAATAATTAAATCGTTCCCAATCATTCATACATTAAAGTTTATTAAATTAACTAAGGAACTCACACTCATTCAGTAGCAAAGGCTGTGAATTAAAACCACTTGAACTCTGTGGTTTGCATAATAGCTATTAGATATATCAGTCCACTATTCAATATCCCCAATCCGTTTTTGAATTAGAATTAACTAAGCCCTTACAATCCGAGGGCTGTATTAATATTAATATATGATAATAAAGGATTGGAGGACATAAATTAAACCACTTCTTAATCTATTTTCCACAAGAGTAAGCACATTAAAAACAAAACAACAGGAGAGACTAAGCTGCCCCTGCCGGACCCCTGACGCGCATTTCACGAACGCTTCCTCAGAGGGGGTGCGGGCCGCTGCTACTCTGCGTCTTTTATTTAATTGCAATGCCCACCACTCATACCGGATTGGTTAAACGAATGGGAGTTGTCTCCCTATGATTAGCTGAATATCCTATCCATCAGAGCATCAGCATCTTACGTATAAGGAACTCGAGATTAGACAGTGGGTGTGATTCTGGTCATCGCTTAGTCATAGCGGTAGGACCAATCCACAGCAGGGTTGTCATTCCTATACGGGGCGTGAAAGTTAGAGCTATTGTAATTGGACGATCAAGTGTCTCAGCACTATTTGTAAATATCGAGATTCACGAATTATAAATTCATCTGTAAATCTCTTTACACATCTACAATAAGTAATTTTCGAGACTATTGTTTTTTACCCGCTCTGAAACGGATTAATAACAGGGTATATTAATGCAAAATGTGATATAAGACATGCAGACATTTCCTACCCTTATTACGCATAAACGGCTCTAATGATCCACAATTAAAGCTTACTATAATATACAAACTGGTTATTCAGAGGTTTGCGATGTTTGTTGTTACTTTATCTTATATTCATTCACAGTAGATAATCACTGTTATATTGTTATTTATTATAAGGGTCTCAAATGTGCTCTTAAGACAGATATCAGTATATTAAGTTTACATTGGATGTTTGTACTGCATGATTTTTTATATTGCATTGTAAAGTTTATTCCTCCTATCTTAGAGGTTAATGTTAATGCACATACTGTCAACATAATATTTGCTTTTTTGCAAAAGGTCTTAGCTACAACTGCGTGTTAGAATACCTATGTTGTTACAAAAATATCTGTTGAACCAAAAATCATGACTGCAAATCCTATTTACTAGATTAGCTAATAGAGGAAGGGGTATGATATGAGTAAGAAATTTTATTAATTTACAGGAATTCAATATATTATCCTTATATTATGAGGACAGATAATATACCTAGATAAATAAAGATAAGAGATATACGTGAATATTTATATTTATCTTAGCAGTGGCAGTATTAGGAACTTGATACTAATGTGTACAAAGGAGAATTTTTGTGTATAGTGGAGAGATTCTGTCTCTTTGTGATAAGTGCAAAAAATAAAAAAATACGAGGAATAAAAAGGGAAATAAACAACAATAGACCCAAAAATCTATTACTAGTGCAAAAGTCTTGTGGTAAGTGTGATTTATTTATAAAGTAACATAATTGCGTTACTTTCATATATGATGGGGTTAATAGAAACCCATTATAATAGTGAAAAAATGGTATATAATTAATATATTAATTTTATAAGGAATATCTGTTTCGAGTATCCTTACGTAGTGGTTATCACTTTTATTAGGAGCATCTTATTAGAGTCTCCTTGTGAGGTAACTGTAACTTTTACCCAGGTGTAAAGTGCTTTATAAATATAATTTAATACTAAATAGTGAAATGGTGCAAAGAAGCATGTTCGTTCAATTCCTTATTTGCATCAAGGTATTGTAACTTGTATTTATTAATTAATTAATTTTATTACTTGATCATGCCTTATTATATTGACTGTAATTCCTGATGTCTTGCATTCTCTGCAAGACATCAGGAATTACAGTCAATATAATAAGGCATGATCAAGTAATAAAATTAATTAAAAAATATCATAAATCAATATATAACATCATGTGTAATAATAAATACAAGTTACAATACCTTGATGCAAATAAGGAATTGAACGAACATGCTTCTTTGCACCATTTCACTATTTAGTATTAAATTATATTTATAAAGCACTTTACACCTGGGTAAAAGTTACAGTTACCTCACAAGGAGACTCTAATAAGATGCTCCTAATAAAAGTGATAACCACTACGTAAGGATACTCGAAACAGATATTCCTTATAAAATTAATATATTAATTATATACCATTTTTTCACTATTATAATGGGTTTCTATTAACCCCATCATATATGAAAGTAACGCAATTATGTTACTTTATAAATAAATCACACTTACCACAAGACTTTTGCACTAGTAATAGATTTTTGGGTCTATTGTTGTTTATTTCCCTTTTTATTCCTCGTATTTTTTTATTTTTTGCACTTATCACAAAGAGACAGAATCTCTCCACTATACACAAAAATTCTCCTTTGTACACATTAGTATCTAGTTCCTAATACTGCCACTGCTAAGATAAATATAAATATTCACGTATATCTCTTATCTTTATTTATCTAGGTATATTATCTGTCCTCATAATATAAGGACAATATATTGAATTCCTGTAAATTAATAAAATTTCTTACTCATATCATACCCCTTCCTCTATTAGCTAATCTAGTAAATAGGATTTGCAGTCATGATTTTTGGTTCAACAGATATTTTTGTAACAACATAGGTATTCTAACACGCAGTTGTAGCTAAGACCTTTTGCAAAAAAGCAAATATTATGTTGACAGTATGTGCATTAACATTAACCTCTAAGATAGGAGGAATAAACTTTACAATGCAATATAAAAAATCATGCAGTACAAACATCCAATGTAAACTTAATATACTGATATCTGTCTTAAGAGCACATTTGAGACCCTTATAATAAATAACAATATAACAGTGATTATCTACTGTGAATGAATATAAGATAAAGTAACAACAAACATCGCAAACCTCTGAATAACCAGTTTGTATATTATAGTAAGCTTTAATTGTGGATCATTAGAGCCGTTTATGCGTAATAAGGGTAGGAAATGTCTGCATGTCTTATATCACATTTTGCATTAATATACCCTGTTATTAATCCGTTTCAGAGCGGGTAAAAAACAATAGTCTCGAAAATTACTTATTGTAGATGTGTAAAGAGATTTACAGATGAATTTATAATTCGTGAATCTCGATATTTACAAATAGTGCTGAGACACTTGATCGTCCAATTACAATAGCTCTAACTTTCACGCCCCGTATAGGAATGACAACCCTGCTGTGGATTGGTCCTACCGCTATGACTAAGCGATGACCAGAATCACACCCACTGTCTAATCTCGAGTTCCTTATACGTAAGATGCTGATGCTCTGATGGATAGGATATTCAGCTAATCATAGGGAGACAACTCCCATTCGTTTAACCAATCCGGTATGAGTGGTGGGCATTGCAATTAAATAAAAGACGCCGAGTAGCAGCGGCCCGCACCCCCTCTGAGGAAGCGTTCGTGAAATGCGCGTCAGGGGTCCGGCAGGGGCAGCTTAGTCTCTCCTGTTGTTTTGTTTTTAATGTGCTTACTCTTGTGGAAAATAGATTAAGAAGTGGTTTAATTTATGTCCTCCAATCCTTTATTATCATATATTAATATTAATACAGCCCTCGGATTGTAAGGGCTTAGTTAATTCTAATTCAAAAACGGATTGGGGATATTGAATAGTGGACTGATATATCTAATAGCTATTATGCAAACCACAGAGTTCAAATGGTTTTAATTCACAGCCTTTGCTACTGAATGAGTGTGAGTTCCTTAGTTAATTTAATAAACTTTAATGTATGAATGATTGGGAACGATTTAATTATTTTGAACACTTTTTGATATTAGTAGAGTTAGTCTGATAATACTCAGTGGAATTATTCTCTCTTTAAACTTTGTTGTACTCTCAGTTACAACTAGTTTGTCTAGTTGTTGTCAGTTGCCCTATTGAATAATCCACTCCAGGTCTCACTGTTGTTATATACAAACTCAAATTCTAGTAATTAGAATACTATTATTACAAATTAATATAGGCTAAACCTGGTACCATTCTTGTAACTCTACTCCCTTTTACTCCCCCCCCTCTTTTCCTCTAAACAACTTCTGTTTAAGGTCAGACAGTCACACCTGGGCACACACAATCACTTCTGGATAATGTCAGACAGTCACAGCTGGGCACACCCAATCACTTCTGGATAATGTCAGACAGTCACACCTGGGCACACGCAGTCACATCTGGATAAAGGCCGACAGTCACACCTGGGTACACGCAGTCACTTCTGGATAAAGGCCGACAGTCACACCTGGGTACACGCAGTCACTTCTGGATAAAGGCCGTCAGTCACACCTGGGCACACACAGTCACTTCTGGATAAAGGCCGACAGTCACACCTGGGCACACGCAGTCACTTCTGTTTAAGGTCAGACAGTCACACCTGGGCACACACAATCACTTCTGGATAATGTCAGACAGTCACAGCTGGGCACACGCAGTCACATCTGGATAAAGGCCGACAGTCACACCTGGGTACACGCAGTCACTTCTGGATAAAGGCCGACAGTCACACCTGGGTACACGCAGTCACTTCTGGATAAAGGCCGTCAGTCACACCTGGGCACACGCAGTCACTTCTGGATAAAGGCCGACAGTCACACCTGGGCACACGCAGTCACATCTGGATAAAGGCCAGCAGTCACACCTGGGCACACGCAGCCACTTCTGTTTAAGGTCAGACAGTCACACCTGGGCACACACAATCACTTCTGGATAATGTCAGACAGTCATAGCTGGTCACACATAGTCACATTTAGATAAAGTCAGGCAGTCACACCTGGGTACACGCAGTCACATCTGGATAAAGGCCGACAGTCACACCTGGGCACACGCAGTCACTTATGGATAAAGGCCAGCAGTCACAGTTGGGCACATGTAATCACATCTGGGCACACACAGACAGTCAGATCTACCCACAACCAGAGTATCCACAAACAGCCAGGTCCGTGTAACTGAAATTCTGACTAATCATTTACTTTACAGTAAATCTGATTGTGTAGCTCCCCTCATCTACAGTTCATTTCTGGGTGCGCATCCAGCAACATCTGCCTTATAACCACCCAAGCACACAAAAACCGCACGCTCTGTGCACATTAACCACAGTCTCTTGTACCTGGAGAACAAGCCCCATTATGGGAAGCGACAAGGAGAGCCCAGTCTCTGGGAGCGGCCACCGGTCAATCTGATTACAAACTATGGAAATGAAAAGGAACATACAGTTACTCATTCAGTTTGGCATTAGAGCAACAATATATAATAGTGCAGAATAGTCTGACAAGACAATCAGTATAAAGCTGTAAAACCGGCACTGAATACATCACGCATTAAATAATAGAATATATAATAGTGCAGAACTGTCTGACAAGAGATTTATTATACGGCTGTAATACCGGCACTGTACACATCACACATTATAAAATACAATATATAATAGTGCAGAACTGTCTGACAAGAGATTTATTATACGGCTGTAATACCGGCACTGAACACATCACACATTATACAATACAGTATATAATAGTGCAGAACTGTCTGACAAGAGATTTATTATATGGCTGTGATACCGGCACTGAACACATCACACATTATACAATACAATATATAATAGTGCAGAACCGTCTGACAACAGATTAATTATACAGCTCTGATACCGGCACTGAACACATCACACATTATACAATACAATATATAATAGTGCAGTACCGTCTGACAAGAGATTTATTATACGGCTGTGATACCGGCACTGAACACATCACACATTATACAATACAATATATAATAGTGCAGAACCGTCTGACAACAGATTAATTATACAGCTCTGATACCGGCACTGAACACATCACACATTATACAATACAATATATAATAGTGCAGTACCGTCTGACAAGAGATTTATTATACGGCTGTGATACCGGCACTGAACACATCACACATTATACAATACAATATATAATAGTGCAGAACCGTCTGACAACAGATTAATTATACAGCTGTGATACCGGCACTGAACACATCACACATTATACAATACAATATATAATAGTGCAGTACCGTCTGACAAGAGATTTATTATACGGCTGTGATACCGGCACTGAACACATCACACATTATACAATACAATATATAATAGTGCAGAACCGTCTGACAACAGATTAATTATACAGCTGTGATACCGGCACTGAATACATCACACATTATACAATACAGTATATAATAGTGCAGAACTGTCTGACAAGAGATTTATTATACGGCTGTGATACCGGCACTGAACACATCACATATTATACAATACAATATATAATAGTGCAGAACCGTCTGACAACAGATTAATTATACAGCTGTGATACCGGCACTGAACACATCACACATTATACAATACAATATATAATAGTGCAGTACCGTCTGACAACAGATTAATTATACAGCTGTGATACCGGCACTGAACACATCACACATTATACAATACAATATATAATAGTGCAGAACCGTCTGACAACAGATTAATTATACAGCTGTGATACCGGCACTGAACACATCACACATTATACAATACAATATATAATAGTGCAGTACCGTCTGACAAGGGATTTATTATACAGCTGTGATACCGGCACTGAACACATCACACATTATACAATACAATATATAATAGTGCAGAACCGTCTGACAACAGATTAATTATACAGCTGTGATACCGGCACTGAACACATCACACATTATACAATACAATATATAATAGTGCAGAACTGTCTGACAAGAGATTTTTTATACAGCTGTGATACCGGCACTGAACACATCACACATTATACAATACAATATATAATAGTGCAGTACCGTCTGACAACAGATTAATTATACAGCTGTGATACCGGCACTGAACACATCACACATTATACAATATAATATATAATAGTGCAGTACCGTCTGACAACAGATTAATTATACAGCTGTGATACCGGCACTGAACACATCACACATTATACAATACAATATATAATAGTGCAGAACCGTCTGACAACAGATTAATTATACAGCTGTGATACCGGCACTGAACACATCACACATTATACAATACAATATATAATAGTGCAGTACCGTCTGACAAGAGATTTATTATACAGATGTGATACCAGCACTGAACACATCACACATTATACAATACAATATATAATAGTGCAGAACCGTCTGACAACAGATTAATTATACAGCTGTGATACCGGCACTGTACACATCACACATTATACAATACAATATATAATAGTGCAGAACCGTCTGACAACAGATTAATTATACAGCTGTGATACCGGCACTGTACACATCACACATTATACAATACAATATATAATAGTGCAGAACCGTCTGACAAGAGATTAATTATACAGCTGTGATACCGGCACTGTACACATCACACATTATACAATACAATATATAATAGTGCAGAACCGTCTGACAACAGATTAATTATACAGCTGTGATACCGGCACTGTACACATCACACATTATACAATACAATATATAATAGTGCAGAACCGTCTGACAACAGATTAATTATACAGCTGTGATACCGGCACTGTACACATCACACATTATACAATACAATATATAATAGTGCAGAACCGTCTGACAAGAGATTTATTATACAGATGTGATACCAGCACTGAACACATCACACATTATACAATACAATATATAATAGTGGAGAACCGTCTGACAACAGATTAATTATACAGCTGTGATACCGGCACTGAACACATCACACATTATACAATACAATATATAATAGTGCAGAACCGTCTGACAAGAGATTTATTATACGGCTGTGATACCGGCACTGTACACATCACACATTATACAATACAATATATAATAGTGCAGAACCGTCTGACAAGGGATTTATTGTACAGCTGTGATACCGGCACTGAACACATCACACATTATACAATACAATATATAATAGTGCAGAACCGTCTGACAAGAAATTTATTATACGGCTGTGATACCGGCACTGTACACATCACACATTATAAAATACAATATATAATAGTGCAGTACCGTCTGACAAGAGATTTATTATACGGCTGTGATACCGGCACTGTACACATCACACATTATAAAATACAATATATAATAGTGCAGTACCGTCTGACAAGAGATTTATTATACAGATGTGATACCAGCACTGAACACATCACGCATTATACAATACAATATATAATAGTGCCGAACCGTCTGACAACAGATTAATTATACAGCTGTGATACCGGCACTGAATACATCACACATTATACAATACAGTATATAATAGTGCAGTACCGTCTGACAAGAGATTTATTATACGGCTGTGATACCGGCACTGAACACATCACACATTATACAATACAATATATAATAGTGCAGAACCGTCTGACAACAGATTAATTATACAGCTGTGATACCGGCACTGAACACATCACACATTATACAATACAATATATAATAGTGCAGAACTGTCTGACAAGAGATTTTTTTTTTTTTTTTTTAAGCCAATTTTTATCTTTCAAGCATAGAAAAAATTTGTAAACAAAACATTGAATTTCTGAAGTTACTCAAAAACCAACTGATCCCAAAAGATCACTGTGTAAGATTATTCAAGGAAAAAAAAAATTGTTTTTGAGTAGAAAAACAAGTTTACATTAGTGAACCATAAATGAAACAGGTGAACATACAGAAATGTAAAAAATAACATTAATAAAAAAAACACTAAACTTGAATGCCATTTTGTCCATGGTAACAATAATTATCACAATTGCCAGCCATTAACAGTGAAAACTTGTAATAAATAGTCCCGGATAAAGACGTTCAAACAGCATTTTGTTTTAAGAAAGAAATGAAGGAACAGAATACTTTCCAACAAAGAAACTGTAGGCTGCCCTTAGTTATATTTCTTTATATAAGTATGACTGCAATAGACACAAGCATATCAAAAAGACAAACAATGCTAGATTCAGATCAACTCAACACCTATTCTTTTATCAGGACACTGTACTAGTTTATAGTAAGGCTACAATTCACTTAATGCTATTTGGTGCATTCATTTGTTGCGGTTGGTCCATATGATGATGTCATGGAAACAATTACCCTGAAACAAACAAGGCTGACTGTAAAATTAAACTTGGTCCACGTTTGGGAACTTTATTATTGTGTTGACAAGTCCTGAACACATAGCATTGAAAACATAAATCAAGTGTTGATTAGAGAACTGTTCATATGGTTTTAGCCATAAGATTTCTGAAGGCAGCCCAGCTCGAAAAAACGGAGCACGTATTTGGGATGCACATAGTGGCTTGTAGATCTGGTAGTGTCATTTCCCCAGTGACTTTTGGAATCTAGGTATAGAACAATAAATAGATGAGTCACGTAGTAAGGCAGTGTTGTGTTGAACATGCATACATCTTGTGGACTTAAATGCCACTAAGCGACACATGATACCAAACACAGTTTACAAAATAGGTAATGTTGTGTTTATTTTTTCAAGGCTTTCCAGGTTTAATCTCCAATAACATATTAATGAGAAGGATCACCCTTCTTGTTGCAACATTTTTCCTCTTTTATCCTTAAAAAAAAAAAAGAAAAAAAAAAGGAGGTTTTCTTTATCCCTCTTTGAGGGTTTTTTTTTTTTAAATCCTGAATAATTATCAACAGTTCAGTAATTTATTAATTCACTTATTTATCTATGACCATCAATGTCCGCATAATTCTGACACACCCTCAAGATGCTCCTGACGTTTCCAGGTAACTCTGTAGTTTACGTACTGTGGATTTGTCCAAGGAGCATAAGTCAAAGTCAAAGGTTGTGTTTGTGATATGGAAATGTCCAGTTTCTTCTATAAGATTCACTATCTGTTGAAGTACATGTCTTTCCCGTAGCGTCATTAATCTTCTGTGCAATTCAACTAATTCATCTAGATAAGCCTTATCGCAGTCTCCATTCTTTATCTGCTTTTCAGATTTGTTCTGTTTAATCGGACTTTTTACCTCCAGGATCTGGTTATTGCTAGTTTTTAACAATGTGGGAGGGTCATTCCGTAAAGGTGATGAAACGGAACTACTTTCACTATTGCTTCCATCACTTAAGCTGATTCTGCGGGCCCTGCTTCCACTGTGCATGTGGACTGTCCTCTCGCCCTCAGAGTCGTTTTCGTCTGCGTCATCAGATTCATCTTCATTCTCATCAGAATGTAAATCTTTTATTGTCGGCCTAAGATGTCCTTGTCTGTGGTTATGAGATGGAGCCAAACTGGAACTAGAACTGGCAGGACTTGGTTGACCTGACTCTGATTTAGATGACATGTTATCCTCCACGTCTGTGTCGTTAGGGTCCACAATATCTTCAAAGGGGGGTAGAGATAACTTCTTCTTATCCATGACTTCACTTTCAATTTTTACCTTTCCAGTTTTAGGCTGAGACTTGTCCCTCAAAGTTTTTTTTATTTCTGAAGATGACAAAACCAGGAGCGAGGAATTAGATACATTTTTAAGCGATGACTCAGAATTGCTTTTTTTCCGTTTCCTAACCAGCGAGTCCTCGGAGTCCATATGTGAAGGCCTCTTACTAGAGACCTTCTTTTCTTGTTGGTGTCCACTTGACACTGTAAGGATGTTATTGTTCTCACACCTAGATTCTTTTGACATAGGTTTAGGTTCCTTAAATGCCATTTTAGGGACAATTTTTTCATCTTTAAGTGGTTTGTTTTCTTTGGGTTTTTTAGAGGATTCTTTGGAAGATTTGTTATGTTCCCTGGAAGGTTCTTTGAAGGCACTTCTATGTTCTTTTGAGTCTTTTGAAGATTTCTCTTTGTGCTCCTTTGACGATTTGTGGGGTTTTGACAAGCTAATGCTGTTGCTGTTTATGCTAACAAGTTTATTTGGGTCCTTGGATCCATGAGATGATTTGCTCTTCTTAACATCTGAGAAAGACAGTGAATTACTAGGAAGGCTAGGGAGGTGAAGGCTTGTGCCTGAAGAGAAGGATGAGCCCTCTGACATGACCATGATCCCTCCGGCTTTTAACAGTTTCCTCCTGAATTCCTCAGTGGGATTGTTGAAGGTTAGTTTCTCACAACGGAGATGGTTTACAGGTGGGTGGCCTTCAAGATGCAGAAATAAATCATAATCAAACCGAACTTTCTTAGGTTCTTCCTTATTTTTAAAGTAGACTTCTATTGGCAAAATAAAACCAGCATATCCGGATTCTTCAACTTTGTATGGTGGGTCTTTACACACTCTTTTAGGTCGGGGGAAGCTCTCGTGCAAATGAAAGACAACTTTCTCCACAAAATGCTGAATATTGCTGTGCTCTGGCCCTCTAACAAACACCATCCAATCGTGGGTGAATCCTTCTAGTGTGGGTTTTTTTCTGACCTGGGCTCGGTGACCCAGTTCTAGCTTTACTTGTACAGCACACATGCTAGCGGCGCCTCCTGCAGCTGCAGCTCCTGGAACTCCGAGCTGCCTTTATTACTAACAATCTGCTAAACCAATACTGCTGCTGATCCGGATCCACCTTCCCTGCCGCTTTTAGATCCCAATTCGAACGATCCAGTACTTCATCCACCTCCTGCAGGTGCTTGGAGGAAATCCACGTAGCCCCCCAACCACTGCTGATGTTAAATCCAGGTGCTTGTACTCTTTCCGATACAAAAAAAAAAGTTGATTCTGTTTGAATATTGAAATCCAGATGGTGATCCAAGGTAGTGCTGATCCACTTAGTTGTAATCCATAACCATGCTCTTCCGCTACTCTCAGGTGTTGCTCTAGATTTCCTCAGTGATCAATCCACATGATGACGCCCCAGCTGGGTTCTGGTCCAGCGAGGCCGCTTATACCGCTTTACCTCTGGAGATGTCCTCAACCCAGAGCGTACCCAACCTCCTGTATCCGATCCAGATGCCCATCTACCCACTCATCCGATCCCATTGCAAACGCTCACCCACTGCTACAGCTGTCTGGCTCCTGGTCTTCTTTATTTGCCAAGGCAAGTGCAAAAAACAAAATAATGAAATAATCACAATCCAGGAGAAGAAACAAAAAAATGACTAGCGCTGACAGTTCAGATTGCAGTAGTGCTATACAGATGGCAGCGCTGTTTCTGCAGGCTGAGCCGGTCTGCAGAGGGTTCAGAGGCTTGTTCCACCCCCTCTCTTCACTGAGCTGGCCATGCCTAGGGCAGCCCCTTATTCCTTATTTGTGTTACCCTAGTCAAGAGGGAGGGGGATCAAGAGGAGGAGGTAGAGGGCAGCAGGGAGATGGCAGACATTGCGGTGGCTTTCTCTTCAGCTATTCTCCCCCCTATCTGTCTGCTTCTCTCTCATTAAACTGAGCCCAAGAGCTGATGTGAGCATGCGTGCTTGACACCAATACTCAGACATAACACGGTGCTGTAGGGACGACAAGAGATTTATTATATGGCTGTGATACCGGCACTGAACACATCACACATTATACAATACAATATATAATAGTGCAGAACCGTCTGACAACAGATTCATTATACAGCTGTGATACCGGCACTGAACACATCACACATTATACAATACAATATATAATAGTGCAGTACCGCCTGACAACAGATTAATTATACAGCTGTGATACCGGCACTGAACACATCACACATTATACAATACAATATATAATAGTGCAGAACCGTCTGACAACAGATTAATTATACAGCTGTGATACCGGCACTGAACACATCACACATTATACAATACAATATATAATAGTGCAGTACCGTCTGACAACAGATTAATTATACAGCTGTGATACCGGCACTGAACACATCACACATTATACAATATAATATATAATAGTGCAGTACCGTCTGACAACAGATTAATTATACAGCTGTGATACCGGCACTGAACACATCACACATTATACAATACAGTATATAATAGTGCAGTACCGTCTGACAACAGATTAATTATACAGCTGTGATACCGGCACTGAACACATCACACATTATTCAATACAATATATAATAGTGCAGTACCGTCTGACAACAGATTTATTATACAGATGTGATACCGGCACTGTACACATCACACATTATACAATACAATATATAATAGTGCAGAACCGTCTGACAAGGGATTTATTATACGGCTGTGATACCGGCACTGAACACATCACACATTATACAATACAATATATAATAGTGCAGAACCGTCTGACAACAGATTAATTATACAGCTGTGATACCGGCACTGAACACATCACAGATTATACAATACAGTATATAATAGTGCAGAACCGTCTAACAAGAGATTTATTATACAGATGTGATACAGGCACTGAACACATCACACATTATACAATACGATATATAATAGTGCAGTACCGTCTGACAAGAAATTTATTATACGGCTATGATACTAGCACTGTACACATCACACATTATACAATACAATTCATAATAGTGCAGTACCGTCTGACAAGAGATTTATTATATGGCTGTGATACCGACACTGAACACATCACACATTATACAATACAATATATAATAGTGCAGAACCGTCTGACAACAGATTAATTATACAGCTGTGATACCGGCACTGAACACATCACAGATTATACAATACAGTATATAATAGTGCAGAACCGTCTGACAAGGGATTTATTATACGGCTGTGATACCGGCACTGAATACATCACACATTATAAAATACAATTCATAATAGTGCAGTACCGTCTGACAAGAGATTTATTATACAGATGTGATACCGGCACTGAACACATCACACATTATACAATACAATATATAATAGTGCAGTACCGTCTGTGTTACAAACTGCTGTTTGTAACTGGCCCTTTAAATGGAAAATTGCCCTGCTTCCCTGGATTTTGGAGAAGCCTATTTGCCAGCCTCCTTCCACATGACTATGGCCCCTGGAAGATTGTGCCCCTGAGGACATATTGACTTTTGTTGGGTGTGTATGGCCCTTTAAGAACCGTCTGGGGACATATTGTGACTTTGGTGAACAATGCCCCTTTAAGACTATGTCCCCAGACCTGTGAAATGACTTGTCCCTGGCTTTCTCCCACTTGGTTCAGTTTCATTGTGTGCCATTAAGTGCTATGTGACAGACCCTTTGGTCAGAACTACAGAGATAACTTTGTTCAGCTTCAAGAAGCATTTTAAATACAAGTTTGCTGGGATCAGCTCTAATTAAGTTTAGTGATAAACTTTCCCATTGTCTAATCAGACTTCTAGTAGTGATAAGGTGGACTGCATTGTTTTATTGTGTGTAAAATGTTATCTGCTAAAGTAATGTTGTGGCCTGTCAAAGGGAGTGTCTCTCTATCTAATATCAAATGTGTGATGGGGGATTTTATGCCTCCCCCTGAGAGTGTCCTGTTTGCATGTAACCTCAATAAAAAGCAGGCTGTGTGCTCCAGCACATCAGACCTATGTTGACCCTCTAACTTGCAGCTTTGACTCATGTTTGTAGGGGACAGCTTCAGCTATAATCACTACAGGGATTGCTATGCTCTTCATACTCCCTTAGCTACAGGGATTGCTACAGAAGGAAGAGGTTCACCTACTGGAGCCTGGTCGTAGGTCCAGGGCGCAGAGCAGACGGCGAGATACCAGCCCAGCAGCGGTGGTTCGTGGAGTCTGCATTACTTATGGTGGCTACGCAGCAGTTATAGAGTCTACGGTGCTGCTGCTCCTTTAGTGAGAGCTAGGAGCATCCTTTTCTACGGTCCAACTTCCAGCCAGCCTGGAGGCAACCGTAACATTTGGCGGCAGCGGTGGGATTGGCGTCCTAGCGCAAGGAGCAGCACCACAACAGCACTGGTATCGTAGGAGAGTTATTGAGGGCAACGCTAGCCACTGCGCAGCGTCCCTACCTACAGCAGCATGGAGCTGACAAGACACTGGTCAGAACCCTGTGAAGAGCACCTCAACCTGATCCGTCGCTATGAGGGCGCTGATTTCGTTCCAGAGGTAAAGAGGCGGCTAGTCCGATATGGTCCAGACCCTGCACAGGAGGTAGTCAGTCGCCTCATCCGGGAATTGGCTACTGAGAACGAAGCGGCACGAGCCTTTGAGCGCCAACTGTGGAGTTTGAGGGTATGGACACCTGGTCTCTCTCCCCAGCCGCAGCATGTTCCACAGGGAGAGGAGAGCAGCGACCTCCCTCCCCAGCGGCAGTATACTGTGCAGAGGGAAGAGACAACCGGTCTCCTTCCCCAACCCCAACCAGAGATACCAGAGGCAGCAGGCCTCATAGACTGGTCCTGGGAGGACCCCCAGCAGGCAGGTGGAGATGGGACCGCAGTCTCTCTACCGGCCCTACAGGGATGCTGGGCAGGCGGCCCACATCCCCAGCGACAGACCCAGCTACAGGGAGGGGAGAGCATCGACCTCCCTCCCCAGCCGGAGTGTGCCTTCCAGGGAGAGGAGACAACCGGTCTCTCTCCCCAGCCGCAGCATGTTCCACAGGAAGCGGAGAGCATCGACCTCCCTTCCCAACGGCCGCCGGAGTATCAGGAGGAGGAGGTAAGCCAATCTCCCCCTCCCCAGCTAACTCCTAACTTGGGCCCAGGGTTAACAGTGGAGATGTTAACCCCCACTGACCCCCATGTTCCCTTTGCCACCGGGCAGGACTATGCCCCAATTCCCCCAGCAGAAGAGCTGGCATCAGGACAGAGCGCTGCTGGCCTCTGCCCTACAGACCTTGTCCTTGTTACAGAACTGGCCTGCAAACCCCTCACCCCAGCAGAAGCGCTGGCACCAGGGCAGAGTGCCGCTGGCCTCTGCCCCCCAAGTACCATCAGCTATTTGCCCAGCTGCGCCAGGAAGGCCGAGGATGCTACACTTTCATCCTACAACCTGGAACTTACAGGCCAGTACTACGTATTGTGGGGGGGCTACTTTGCTGCTAACGATTATTTGTGGGTGGGTTGCGAGACTAACTTAGGCACTGACCGGCAGAAGGTCAGGTGCCTGGTTAGTCTCCCTCCAAAAGGGGAGATATGTTACAAACTGCTGTTTGTAACTGGCCCTTTAAATGGAAAATTGCCCTGCTTCCCTGGATTTTGGAGAAGCCTATTTGCCAGCCTCCTTCCACATGACTATGGCCCCTGGAAGATTGTGCCCCTGAGGACATATTGACTTTTGTTGGGTGTGTATGGCCCTTTAAGAACCGTCTGGGGACATATTGTGACTTTGGTGAACAATGCCCCTTTAAGACTATGTCCCCAGACCTGTGAAATGACTTGTCCCTGGCTTTCTCCCACTTGGTTCAGTTTCATTGTGTGCCATTAAGTGCTATGTGACAGACCCTTTGGTCAGAACTACAGAGATAACTTTGTTCAGCTTCAAGAAGCATTTTAAATACAAGTTTGCTGGGATCAGCTCTAATTAAGTTTAGTGATAAACTTTCCCATTGTCTAATCAGACTAGTATTGATAAGGTGGACTGCATTGTTTTATTGTGTGTAAAATGTTATCTGCTGAAGTAATGTTGTGGCCTGTCAAAGGGAGTGTCTCTCTATCTAATATCAAATGTGTGATGGGGGATTTTATGCCTCCCCCTGAGAGTGTCCTGTTTGCATGTAACCTCAATAAAAGCAGGCTGTGTGCTCCAGCACATCAGACCTATGTCGACCCTCTAACTTGCAGCTTTGACTCATGTTTGTAGGGGACAGCTTCAGCTATAATCACTACAGGGATTGCTATGCTCTTCATACTCCCTTAGCTACAGGGATTGCTACAGAAGGAAGAGGTTCACCTACTGGAGCCTGGTCGTAGGTCCAGGGCGCAGAGCAGACGGCGAGATACCAGCCCAGCAGCGGTGGTTCGTGGAGTCTGCATTACTTATGGTGGCTACGCAGCAGTTATAGAGTCTACGGTGCTGCTGCTCCTTTGGTGAGCGCTAGGAGCATCATTTTCTACGGTCCAACTTCCAGCCAGCCTGGAGGCAACCGTAACAGTCTGACAAGGGATTTATTATACAGCTGTGATACCGGCACTGAAGACATCACACATTATACAATACAATATATAATAGTGCAGAACCGTCTGAAAAGAGATTTATTATACAGCTGTGATACCAGCACTGAACACATCACACATTATACAATACAATATATAATAGTGCAGTACCGTCTGACAAGAGATTTATTATACAGCTGTGATACCGGCACTGAACACATCACACATTATACAATACAATATATAATAGTGCAGAACCGTCTGACAACAGATTAATTATACAGCTGTGATACCGGCACTGTACACATCACACATTATACAATACAATATAAAATAGTGCAGTACCGTCTGACAACAGATTAATTATACAGCTGTGATACCGGCACTGAACACATCACACATTATACAATACAATATATAATAGTGCAGAACCGTCTGACAAGAGATTTATTATACGGCTGTGATACCGGCACTGTACACATCACACATTATACAATACAATATATAATAGTGCAGTACCGTCTGACAAGAGATTTATTATACGGCTGTGATACCAGCACTGAACACATCACACATTATACAATACAATATATAATAGTGCAGAACCGTCTGACAAGAAATTTATTATACGGCTATGATACTAGCACTGTACACATCACACATTATACAATACAATTCATAATAGTGCAGTACCATCTGACGAGAGATTTATTATACGGCTATGATACCGGCACTGTACCCATCACACATTATACAATACAATATATAATAGTGCAGAACCGTCTGACAAGAGATTTATTATACAGATGTGATACCAGCACTGTACACATCACACATTATACAATACGATATATAATAGTGCAGTACCGTCTGACAAGAGATTTATTATACAGATGTGATACCGGCACTGTACACATCACACATTATACATTACAATATATAATAGTGCAGAACCGTCTGACAAGGGATTTATTATACGGCTGTGATACCGGCACTGAACACATCACACATTATACAATACAATATAAAATAGTGCAGAACTATGTGACAATTGAATTATTATACGGCTGTGATACCGGCACTGTACACATCACACATTATACAATACAATATATAATAGTGCGGAACCGTCTGACAAGAGATTTATTATACAGCTGTGATACCGGCACTGAACACATCACACATTATACAATACAATATATAATAGTGCAGTACCGTCTGACAAGAGATTTATTATACAGCTGTGATACCGGCACTGTACACATCACACATTATACAATACAATATATAATAGTGCAGTACCGTCTGACAAGGGATTTATTATACAGCTGTGATACCGGCACTGTACACATCACACATTATACAATACAATATATAATAGTGCAGTACCGTCTGACAAGGGATTTATTATACGGCTGTGATACCGGCACTGAACACATCACACATTATACAATACAATATATAATAGTGCAGAACCATCTGACAAGGGATTTATTATACAGCTGTGATACCGGCACTGTACACATCATACAATACAATATATAATAGTGCAGAACCGTCTGAAAAGAGATTTATTATACAGCTGTGATACCGGCACTGTACACATCATACAATACAATATATAATAGTGCAGTACCGTCTGACAAGAGATGTATTATACAGCTGTGATACCGGCACTGTACACATCATACAATACAATATATAATAGTGCAGTACCGTCTGACAAGAGATGTATTATACAGCTGTGATACCGGCACTGAACACATCACACATTATACAATACAATATATAATAGTGCAGTACCGTCTGACAAGAGATTAATTATACGGCTATAATACCAGCACTGTACACATCACACATTATACAATACAATATATAATAGTGCAGTACCGTCTGACAGTACCGGCACTGTACACATCACACGTTATACAATACAATATATAATAGTGCAGTACCGTCTGACAAGGGATTTATTATACAGCTGTGATACCGGCACTGTACACATCACACATTATACAATACAATATATAATAGTGCAGTACCGTCTGACAAGAGATTTATTATACGGCTGTGATACCAGCACTGAACACATCACACATTATACAATACAATATATAATAGTGCAGAACCGTCTGACAAGAAATTTATTATACGGCTATGATACTAGCACTGTACACATCACACATTATACAATACAATTCATAATAGTGCAGTACCGTCTGACGAGAGATTTATTATACGGCTATGATACCGGCACTGTACCCATCACACATTATACAATACAATATATAATAGTGCAGAACCGTCTGACAAGAGATTTATTATACAGATGTGATACCAGCACTGTACACATCACACATTATACAATACGATATATAATAGTGCAGTACCGTCTGACAAGAGATTTATTATACAGATGTGATACCGGCACTGTACACATCACACATTATACATTACAATATATAATAGTGCAGAACCGTCTGACAAGGGATTTATTATACGGCTGTGATACCGGCACTGAACACATCACACATTATACAATACAATATAAAATAGTGCAGAACTATGTGACAATTGAATTATTATACGGCTGTGATACCGGCACTGTACACATCACACATTATACAATACAATATATAATAGTGCGGAACCGTCTGACAAGAGATTTATTATACAGCTGTGATACCGGCACTGAACACATCACACATTATACAATACAATATATAATAGTGCAGTACCGTCTGACAAGAGATTTATTATACAGCTGTGATACCGGCACTGTACACATCACACATTATACAATACAATATATAATAGTGCAGTACCGTCTGACAAGGGATTTATTATACAGCTGTGATACCGGCACTGTACACATCACACATTATACAATACAATATATAATAGTGCAGTACCGTCTGACAAGGGATTTATTATACGGCTGTGATACCGGCACTGAACACATCACACATTATACAATACAATATATAATAGTGCAGAACCATCTGACAAGGGATTTATTATACAGCTGTGATACCGGCACTGTACACATCATACAATACAATATATAATAGTGCAGAACCGTCTGAAAAGAGATTTATTATACAGCTGTGATACCGGCACTGTACACATCATACAATACAATATATAATAGTGCAGTACCGTCTGACAAGAGATGTATTATACAGCTGTGATACCGGCACTGTACACATCATACAATACAATATATAATAGTGCAGTACCGTCTGACAAGAGATGTATTATACAGCTGTGATACCGGCACTGAACACATCACACATTATACAATACAATATATAATAGTGCAGTACCGTCTGACAAGAGATTAATTATACGGCTATAATACCAGCACTGTACACATCACACATTATACAATACAATATATAATAGTGCAGTACCGTCTGACAGTACCGGCACTGTACACATCACACGTTATACAATACAATATATAATAGTGCAGTACCGTCTGACAAGGGATTTATTATACAGCTGTGATACCGGCACTGTACACATCACACATTATACAATACAATATATAATAGTGCAGAACCGTCTGACAAGAGATTATACAGATGTGATACCGGCACTGTACACATCACACATTATACAATACAATATATAATAGTGCAGTACCGTCTGACAAGAGATTTATTATACAGCTGTGATACCGGCACTGTACACATCACACATTATACAATACAATATATAATAGTGCAGAACCGTCTGAAAAGAGATTTATTATACAGCTGTGATACCGGCACTGAACACATCACACATTATACAATACAATATATAATAGTGCAGTACCGTCTGACAAGAGATTTATTATACAGCTGTGATACCGGCACTGAACACATCACACATTATACAATACAATATAAAATAGTGCAGTACCGTCTGACAAGAGATTAATTATACAGCTGTGATACCGGCACTGAACACATCACACATTATACAATACAATATATAATAGTGCAGAACCGTCTGACAACAGATTAATTATACAGCTGTGATACCGGCACTGTACACATCACAGATTATACAATACAATATATAATAGTGCAGAACCGTCTGACAAGAGATTTATTATACGGCTGTGATACCGGCACTGTACACATCACACATTATACAATACAATATATAATAGTGCAGAACCGTCTGACAAGAGATTTATTATACAGATGTGATACCAGCACTGTACACATCACACATTATACAATACGATATATAATAGTGCAGTACCGTCTGACAAGAGATTTATTATACAGATGTGATACCGGCACTGTACACATCACACATTATACATTACAATATATAATAGTGCAGAACCGTCTGACAAGGGATTTATTATACGGCTGTGATACCGGCACTGAACACATCACACATTATACAATACAATATAAAATAGTGCAGAACTATGTGACAATTGAATTATTATACAGCTGTGATACCGGCACTGTACACATCACACATTATACAATACAATATATAACAGTGCAGTACCGTCTGACACGGGATTTATTATACGGCTGTGATACCGGCACTGTACACATCACACATTATACAATACAATATATAATAGTGCAGTACCGTCTGACAAGGGATTTATTATACAGCTGTGATACCGGCACTGTACACATCACACATTATAAAATACAATATATAATAGTGCAGTACCGTATGACAAGAGATTTATTATACAGATGTGATACCGGCACTGAACACATCACACATTATACAATACAATATATAATAGTGCAGAACCGTCTGACAAGGGATTTATTATACAGCTGTGATACCGGCACTGTACACATCATACAATACAATATATAATAGTGCAGAACCGTCTGAAAAGAGATTTATTATACAGCTGTGATACCGGCACTGTACACATCATACAATACAATATATAATAGTGCAGTACCGTCTGACAAGAGATGTATTATACAGCTGTCATACCGGCACTGTACACATCATACAATACAATATATAATAGTGCAGTACCGTCTGACAAGAGATTTATTATACAGCTGTGATACCGGCACTGTACACATCATACAATACAATATATAATAGTGCAGTACCGTCTGACAAGAGATGTATTATACAGCTGTGATACCGGCACTGAACACATCACACATTATACAATACAATATATAATAGTGCAGTACCGTCTGACAAGAGATTAATTATACGGCTATAATACCAGCACTGTACACATCACACATTATACAATACAATATATAATAGTGCAGTACCGTCTGACAAGAGATTTATTATACAGCTGTGATACCGGCACTGTACACATCACACGTTATACAATACAATATATAATAGTGCAGTACCGTCTGAGAAGGGATTTATTATACAGCTGTGATACCGGCACTGTACACATCACACATTATACAATACAATATATAATAGTGCAGAACCGTCTGACAACAGATTTATTATACGGCTTTTATACCGGCACTGTACACATCACACATTATACAATACAAAATATAATAGTGCAGTACCGTCTCACAACAGATTAATTATACAGCTGTGATACCGGCACTGTACACATCACAGATTATACAATACAAAATATAATAGTGCAGTACCGTCTGACAAGAGATTTATTATATGGCTGTGATACCGGCACTGAACACATCACACATTATACAATACAAAATATAATAGTGCAGTACCGTCTGACAAGAGATTTATTATATGGCTGTGATACCGGCACTGAACACATCACACATTATACAATACAATATAAAATAGTGCAGTACCGTTTGACAAGAGATTTATTATACAGCTGTGATACCGGCACTGTACACATCACACATTATACAATACAATATATAATAGTGCAGAACCGTCTGAAAAGAGATTTATTATACAGCTGTGATACCGGCACTGTACACATCACACATTATACAATACAATATATAATAGTGCAGTACCGTCTGACAAGGGATTTATTGTACAGCTGTGATACCGGCACTGTACACATCACACATTATACAATACAATATATAATAGTGCAGTACCGTCTGACAGCAGATTAATTATACAGCTGTGATACCGGCACTGTACACATCACACATTATACAATACAATATATAATAGTGCAGAACCGTCTGAAAAGAGATTTATTATACAGCTGTGATACCGGCACTGTACACATCACACATTATACAATACAATATATAATAGTGCAGAACCGTCTGACAACAGATTAATTATACAGCTGTGATACCGGCACTGTACACATCACACATTATACAATACAATATATAATAGTGCAGAACCGTCTGACAACAGATTAATTATACAGCTGTGATACCGGCACTGAACACATCACACATTATACAATACAATATATAATAGTGCAGTACCGTCTGACAACAGAGTAATTATACAGCTGTGATACCGGCACTGTACACATCACACATTATACAATACAATATATAATAGTGCAGAACCGTCTGAAAAGAGATTTATTATACAGCTGTGATACCGGCACTGTACACATCACACATTATACAATACAATATATAATAGTGCAGAACCGTCTGACAAGAGATGTATTATACAGCTGTGATACCGGCACTGAACACATCACACATTATACAATACAATATATAATAGTGCAGAACCGTCTGAAAAGAGATTAATTATACAGCTGTGATACCGGCACTGTACACATCACACATTATACAATACAATATATAATAGTGCAGAACCGTCTGAAAAGAGATTAATTATACAGCTGTGATACCGGCACTGTACACATCACACATTATACAATACAATATATAATAGTGCAGAACCGCCTGAAAAGAGATTAATTATACAGCTGCGATACCAGCACTGTACACACCTCGCCCATCTGTCTATCCCTACTCACCCGCCTCCAAACAGGGCTCCAGCTTGTTGAAGTATTCAGGTGCAATGAGCTGCAGGAGAGTGTGAAATAAATTGCTATACGGAAGGCTGGAGAGGAGGACCAGGGACTGCAATTGTAAGAAACAGAGAGAAATGTAATCCTTACACGTGTGCTATATACTGTGTAATCTCACATACATATAACAGCTATATACTGCGTAATCTCACATACATATAACAGCTATATACTGTGTAATCTCACATACATATAACAGCTATATACTGTGTAATCTCACATACATATAACAGCTATATACTGTGTAATCTCACATACATATAGCAGCTATATACTGTGTAATCTCACATACATATAGCAGCTATATACTGTGTAATCTCACATACATATAACAGCTATATACTGTGTAATCTCACATACATATAACAGCTATATACTGTGTAATCTCACATACATATAGCAGCTATATACTGTGTAATCTCACATACATATAGCAGCTATATACTGTATAATCTCACATACATAACAGCTATATACTGTGTAATCTCACATACATATAACATAGAAACATAGATATTGACGGCAGATAAGAGCCATAGGCCCAGCAAGTCTGCCCGACCTTACCTAACAGTATAAACTTATCTAGTTCATAGATAGCCCTATGCTTGTCATATAACAGCTATATACTGTGTAATCTCACATACATATAACAGCTATATACTGTGTAATCTCACATACATATAACAGCTATATACTGTGTAATCTCACATACATATAGCAGCAATATACTGTGTAATCTCACATACATATAGCAGCAATATACTGTGTAATCTCACATACATATAACAGCTATATACTGTGTAATCTCACATACATATAGCAGCTATATACTGTGTAATCTCACATACATATAGCAGCTATATACTGTGTAATCTCACATACATATAGCAGCAATATACTGTGTAATCTCACATACATATAGCAGCTATATACTGTGTAATCTCACATACATATAGCAGCAATATACTGTGTAATCTCACATACATGTAGCCGCTATATACTGTGTAATCTCACATACATATGACAGCTATATACTGTATAATCTCACATACATATAGCAGCTATATACTGTGTAATCTCACATACATATGACAGCTATATACTGTATAATCTCACATACATATAACAGCTATATACTGTGTAATCTCACATACATATGACAGCTATATACTGTATAATCTCACATACATATAGCAGCTATATACTGTGTAATCTCACATACATATCACAGCTATATACTGTATAATCTCACATACATATAGCAGCTATATACTGTGTAATCTCACATACATATAACAGCTATATACTGTGTAATCTCACATACATATAGCAGCTATATACTGTGTAATCTCACATACATATGACAGCTATATACTGTATAATCTCACATACATATAGCAGCTATATACTGTGTAATCTCACATACATATAACAGCTATATACTGTGTAATCTCACATACATATGACAGCTATATACTGTATAATCTCACATACATATAGCAGCTATATACTGTGTAATCTCACATACATATAACAGCTATATACTGTGTAATCTCACATACATATAACAGCTATATACTGTATAATCGCACATACATATAACAGCTATATACTGTGTAATCTCACATACATATCACAGCTATATACTGTATAATCTCACATACATATAACAGCTATATACTGTGTAATCTCACATACATATAACAGCTATATACTGTGTAATCTCACATACATATAGCCGCTATATACTGTGTAATCTCACATACATATAGCAGCTATATACTGTGTAATCTCACATACATATAACAGCTATATACTGTGTAATCTCACATACATATAACAGCTATATACTGTGTAATCTCACATACATATAGCAGCTATATACTGTGTAATCTCACATACATATAACAGCTATATACTGTGTAATCTCACATACATATAACAGCTATATACTGTGTAATCTCACATACATATAACAGCTATATACTGTATAATCTCACATACATATAACAGCTATATACTGTGTAATCTCACATACATATAGCCGCTATATACTGTGTAATCTCACATACATATGACAGCTATATACTGTGTAATCTCACATACATATAACAGCTATATACTGTATAATCTCACATACATATAACAGCTATATACTGTGTAATCTCACATACATATAACAGCTATATACTGTGTAATCTCACATACATATGACAGCTATATACTGTGTAATCTCACATACATATAGCAGCTATATACTGTGTAATCTCACATACATATAGCAGCTATATACTGTGTAATCTCACATACATATGACAGCTATATACTGTGTAATCTCACATACATATAACAGCTATATACTGTATAATCTCACATACATATAGCAGCTATATACTGTGTAATCTCACATACATATAGCAGCTATATACTGTGTAATCTGACATACATATAGCAGCTATATACTGTGTAATCTGACATACATATAGCAGCTATATACTGTGTAATCTGACATACATATAGCAGCTATATACTGTGTAATCTGACATACATATAACAGCTATATACTGTGTAATCTCACATACATATAGCAGCTATATACTGTGTAATCTCACATACATATAGCAGCTATATACTGTATAATCTCACATACATATAGCAGCTATATACTGTGTAATCTCACATACATATAGCAGCTATATACTGTGTAATCTCACATACATATAGCAGCTATATACTGTGTAATCTCACATACATATAGCAGCTATATACTGTATAATCTCACATACATATAACAGCTATATACTGTGTAATCTCACATACATATAACAGCTATATACTGTGTAATCTCACATACATATAGCAGCTATATACTGTGTAATCTCACATACATATAACAGCTATATACTGTGTAATCTCACATACATATAACAGCTATATACTGTATAATCTCACATACATATAGCAGCTATATACTGTGTAATCTCACATACATATAGCAGCTATATACTGTGTAATCTCACATACATATAACAGCTATATACTGTGTAATCTCACATACATATAACAGCTATATACTGTATAATCTCACATACATATAGCAGCTATATACTGTGTAATCTCACATACATATAGCAGCTATATACTGTGTAATCTCACATACATATAACAGCTATATACTGTATAATCTCACATAAATATAGCAGCTATATACTGTGTAATCTCACATACATATAACAGCTATATACTGTGTAATCTCACATACATATAGCAGCTATATACTGTGTAATCTCACATACATATAGCAGCTATATACTGTGTAATCTCACATACATATGACAGCTATATACTGTGTAATCTCACATACATATAACAGCTATATACTGTGTAATCTCACATACATATAACAGCTATATACTGTGTAATCTCACATACATATAGCAGCTATATACTGTGTAATCTCACATACATATAACAGCTATATACTGTGTAATCTCACATACATATAGCAGCTATATACTGTGTAATCTCACATACATATAGCAGCTATATACTGTGTAATCTCACATACATATAACAGCTATATACTGTGTATCTCACATACATATACAGCTATATACTGTGTAATCTCACATACATATAACAGCTATATACTGTGTAATCTCAACATACATATAGCAGCTATATACTGTGTAATCTCACATACATATAGCAGCTATATACTGTGTAATCTCACATACATATAACAGCTATATACTGTGTAATCTCACATACATATAGCAGCTATATACTGTATAATCTCACATACATATAACAGCTATATACTGTGTAATCTCACATACATATAGCAGCTATATACTGTGTAATCTCACATACATATAGCAGCTATATACTGTGTAATCTCACATACATATAGCAGCTATATACTGTGTAATCTCACATACATATAGCAGCTATATACTGTATAATCTCACATACATATAACAGCTATATACTGTGTAATCTCACATACATGTAGCAGCTATATACTGTGTAATCTCACATACATATAACAGCTATATACTGTATAATCTCACATACATATAGCAGCTATATACTGTGTAATCTCACATACATATAGCAGCAATATACTGTGTAATCTCACATACATATAACAGCTATATACTGTGTAATCTCACATACATATAGCAGCTATATACTGTGTAATCTCACATACATATAGCAGCTATATACTGTGTAATCTCACATACATATAGCAGCTATATACTGTGTAATCTCACATACATATAGCAGCTATATACTGTGTAATCTCACATACATATAGCAGCAATATACTGTGTAATCTCACATACATATAACAGCTATATACTGTATAATCTCACATACATATAACAGCTATATACTGTGTAATCTCACATACATATAACAGCTATATACTGTGTAATCTCACATACATATAACAGCTACATACTGTGTAATCTCACATACATATAGCAGCTATATACTGTGTAATCTCACATACATATAGCAGCTATATACTGTGTAATCTCACATACATATAACAGCTATATACTGTGTAATCTCACATACATATAGCAGCTATATACTGTGTAATCTCACATACATATAACAGCTATATACTGTGTAATCTCACATACATATAGCAGCTATATACTGTGTAATCTCACATACATATAACAGCTATATACTGTGTAATCTCACATACATATAACAGCTATATACTGTGTAATCTCACATACATATAACAGCTATATACTGTGTAATCTCACATACATATAACAGCTATATACTGTGTAATCTCACATACATATAACAGCTATATACTGTGTAATCTCACATACATATAGCAGCTATATACTGTGTAATCTCACATACATATAGCAGCTATATACTGTGTAATCTCACATACATATAACAGCTATATACTGTGTAATCTCACATACATATAACAGCTATATACTGTGTAATCTCACATACATATAACAGCTATATACTGTGTAATCTCACATACATATAACAGCTATATACTGTGTAATCTCACATACATATAGCAGCTATATACTGTATAATCTCACATACATATAGCAGCTATATACTGTGTAATCTCACATACATATAACAGCTATATACTGTGTAATCTCACATACATATAGCAGCAATATACTGTGTAATCTCACATACATATAGCAGCTATATACTGTGTAATCTCACATACATATAGCAGCTATATACTGTGTAATCTCACATACATATAGCAGCAATATACTGTGTAATCTCACATACATATAGCAGCTATATACTGTGTAATCTCACATACATATAGCAGCTATATACTGTGTAATCTCACATACATATAGCAGCTATATACTGTGTAATCTCACATACATATGACAGCTATATACTGTGTAATCTCACATACATATAACAGCTATATACTGTGTAATCTCACATACATATAACAGCTATATACTGTGTAATCTCACATACATATAGCAGCTATATACTGTGTAATCTCACATACATATAGCAGCTATATACTGTGTAATCTCACATACATATAGCAGCTATATACTGTGTAATCTCACATACATATAGCAGCTATATACTGTATAATCTCACATACATAACAGCTATATACTGTGTAATCTCACATACATATAGCAGCTATATACTGTGTAATCTCACATACATATAGCAGCTATATACTGTGTAATCTCACATACATATAGCAGCTATATACTGTGTAATCTCACATACATATAGCAGCTATATACTGTATAATCTCACATACATATAACAGCTATATACTGTGTAATCTCACATACATATAGCAGCTATATACTGTGTAATCTCACATACATATAGCAGCTATATACTGTGTAATCTCACATACATATAGCAGCTATATACTGTATAATCTCACATACATATACGCAGCTATATACTGTGTAATCTCACATACATATAGCAGCTATATACTGTGTAGTCTCACATACATATAGCAGCTATATACTGTGTAATCCCTCACATACATATAGCAGCCTATATACTGTGTAATCTCACATACATATAGCAGCTCTATACTGTGTCAATCTCACTACATATAGCAGCTATATACTGTGTAAATCTCACATACATATAACAGCTATATACTGTGTAATCCCTCACATACATATAGCAGCTATATACTGTGTAACTCTCACATACATATAGCAGCTATATACTGTGTAATCTCACATACATATAACAGCTATATACTGTGTAATCTCACATACATATAACAGCTATATACTGTGTAATCTCACATACATATAGCAGCTATATACTGTGTAATCTCACTACATATACAGCTATATACGTGTAATCCTCACATACATATAACAGCTATATACTGTGTAATCTCACATACATATAACAGCTATATACTGTGTAATCTCACATACATATAGCAGCTATATACTGTATAATCTCACATACATATAGCAGCTATATACTGTGTAATCTCACATACATATAGCAGCAATATACTGTGTAATCTCACATACATATATCAGCAATTTACTGTGTAATCTCACATACATATAGCAGCTATATACTGTGTAATCTCACATACATATAACAGCTATATACTGTGTAATCTCACATACATATAGCAGCTATATACTGTGTAATCTCACATACATATAGCAGCTATATACTGTGTAATCTCACATACATATAGCAGCTATATACTGTGTAATCTCACATACATATAGCAGCTATATACTGTGTAATCTCACATACATATAACAGCTATATACTGTGTAATCTCACATACATATAGCAGCAATATTCTGTGTAATCTCACATACATATAACAGCTATATACTGTGTAATCTCACATACATATAACAGCTATATACTGTATAATCTCACATACATATAGCAGCTATATACTGTGTAATCTCACATACATATAGCAGCTATATACTGTGTAATCTCACATACATATAGCAGCTATATACTGTGTAATCTCACATACATATAGCAGCTATATACTGTGTAATCTCACATACATATAGCAGCTATATACTGTGTAATCTCACATACATATGCAGCTATATACTGTGTAATCTCACATACATATAACAGCTATATACTGTGTAATCTCACATACATATAGCAGCTATATACTGTGTAATCTCACATACATATAGCAGCTATATACTGTGTATAATCTTCACATACATATGACAGCTATATACTGTGTAATCTCACATACATATAGCAGCTATATACTGTGTAATCTCACATACATATAGACAGCTATATACTGTGTAATCTCACATACATATAACAGCTATATACTGTGTAATCTCTCATACATATAGCAGCTATATACTGTGTAATCTCACATACATATAGCAGCTATATACTGTAGTAATCTCACATACATATAGCAGCTATATACTGTGTAATCTCACATACATATAGCAGCTATATACTGTGTAATCTCACATACATATAGCAGCTATATACTGTGTAATCTCACATACATATAACAGCTATATACTGTGTAATCTCACATACATATAGCAGCTATATACTGTGTAATCTCACATACATATAGCAGCTATATACTGTGTAATCTCACATACATATAACAGCTATATACTGTGTAATCTCACATACATATAGCAGCTATATACTGTGTAATCTCACATACATATAGCAGCTATATACTGTGTAATCTCACATACATATAGCAGCTATATACTGTGTAATCTCACATACATATAGCAGCTATATACTGTGTAATCTCACATACATATAGCAGCTATATACTGTGTAATCTCACATACATATAAGCAGCTATATACTGTGTAATCTCACATACATATAGCAGCTATATACTGTGTAATCTCACATACATATACAGCTATATACTGTGTAATCTCACATACATATGACAGCTATATACTGTGTAATCTCACATACATATAACAGCTATATACTGTGTAATCTCACATACATATAACAGCTATATACTGTGTAATCTCACATACATATAGCAGCTATATACTGTGTAATCTCACATACATATAACAGCTATATACTGTGTAATCTCACATACATATAGCAGCTATATACTGTGTAATCTCACATACATATAACAGCTATATACTGTATAATCTCACATACATATGACAGCTATATACTGTGTAATCTCACATACATATGACAGCTATATACTGTGTAATCTCACATACATATAACAGCTATATACTGTGTAATCTCACATACATATAACAGCTATATACTGTGTAATCTCACATACATATAGCAGCTATATACTGTGTAATCTCACATACATATGACAGCTATATACTGTGTAATCTCACATACATATAACAGCTATATACTGTGTAATCTCACATACATATAGCAGCTATATACTGTGTAATCTCACATACATATAGCAGCTATATACTGTGTAATCTCACATACATATAACAGCTATATACTGTGTAATCTCACATACATATATCAGCAATATACTGTGTAATCTCACATACATATAGCAGCTATATACTGTGTAATCTCACATACATATAACAGCTATATACTGTGTATTCTACATACATATAGCAGCTATATACTGTGTAATCTCACATACATATAGCAGCTATATACTGTGTAATCTCACATACATATAGCAGCTATATACTGTATAATCTCACATACATATAACAGCTATATACTGTGTAATCTCACATACATATAACAGCTATATACTGTGTAATCTCACATACATATAGCAGCTATATACTGTGTAATCTCACATACATATAGCAGCTATATACTGTATAATCTCACATACATATAGCAGCAATATACTGTGTAATCTCACATACATATAACAGCTATATACTGTATAATCTCACATACATATAGCAGCTATATACTGTGTAATCTCACATACATATAACAGCTATATACTGTGTAATCTCACATACATATAGCAGCAATATACTGTGTAATCTCACATACATATAGCAGCAATATACTGTGTAATCTCACATACATATAGCAGCTATATACTGTATAATCTCACATACATATAGCAGCAATATACTGTGTAATCTCACATACATATAGCAGCAATATACTGTGTAATCTCACATACATATAACAGCTATATACTGTATAATCTCACATACATATGACAGCTATATACTGTGTAATCTCACATACATATAACAGCTATATACTGTGTAATCTCACATACATATAGCAGCAATATACTGTGTAGTCTCACATACATATAGCAGCAATATACTGTGTAGTCTCACATACATATAACAGCTACATACTGTGTAATCTCACATACATATAACAGCTATATACTGTGTAATCTCACATACATATAACAGCTATATACTGTGTAATCTCACATACATATAGCAGCTATATACTGTGTAATCTCACATACATATAACAGCTACATACTGTGTAATCTCACATACATATAACAGCTATATACTGTGTAATCGCACATACATATAGCAGCTATATACTGTGTAGTCTCACATACATATAACAGCTATATACTGTGTAATCTCACATACATATAGCAGCTATATACTGTGTAATCTCACATACATATAGCTGCTATATACTGTGTAATCTCACATACATATAGCAGCTATATACTGTGTAATCTCACATACATATAGCAGCTATATACTGTATAATCTCACATACATATAGCAGCTATATACTGTATAATCTCACATACATATAGCAGCTATATACTGTGTAATCTCACATACATATAACAGCTATATACTGTGTAATCTCACATACATATAGCAGCTATATACTGTGTAGTCTCACATACATATAACAGCTATATACTGTGTAATCTCACATACATATAGCAGCTATATACTGTATAATCTCACATACATATAGCCGCTATATACTGTGTAATCTCACATACATATGACAGCTATATACTGTGTAATCTGACATACATATAGCAGCTATATACTGTGTAATCTCACATACATATAACAGCTATATACTGTGTAATCTCACATACATATAACAGCTATATACTGTGTAATCTCACATACATATAGCAGCTATATACTGTATAATCTCACATACATATAGCAGCAATATACTGTGTAATCTCACATACATATAACAGCTATATACTGTGTAATCTCACATACATATAGCAGCAATATACTGTGTAATCTCACATACATATAACAGCTATATACTGTGTAATCTCACATACATATAGCAGCTATATACTGTGTAATCTCACATACATATAGCAGCAATATACTGTGTAATCTCACATACATATAACAGCTATATACTGTGTAATCTCACATACATGTAGCAGCTATATACTGTGTAATCTCACATACATATAGCCGCTATATACTGTGTAATCTCACATACATATAGCCGCTATATACTGTGTAATCTCACATACATATGACAGCTATATACTGTGTAATCTCTCATACATATAACAGCTATATACTGTGTAATCTCACATACATATAGCCGCTATATACTGTGTAATCTCACATACATATAGCCGCTATATACTGTGTAATCTCACATACATATGACAGCTATAAACTGTGTAATCTCACATACATATAACAGCTATATACTGTGTAATCTCACATACATATAACAGCTATATACTGTGTAGTCTCACATACATATAACAGCTATATACTGTGTAATCTCACATACATATAGCACCTATATACTGTGTAATCTCACATACATATAGCAGCTATATACTGTGTAATCTCACATACATAAAGCAGCTATATACTGTGTAATCTCACATACATATAACAGCTATATACTGTGTAATCTCACATACATATAACAGCTATATACTGTGTAATCTCACATACATATAACAGCTATATACTGTGTAATCTCCAATACATATAACAGCTATATACTGTGTAATCTCACATAATTATAGCAGCTATATACTGTGTAATCTCACATACATATAACAGCTATATACTGTGTAATCTCACATACATATGACAGCTATATACTGTATAATCTCACCTACATATAGCAGCTATATACTGTGTAATCTCACACTACATATAGCAGCTATATACTGTATATTCTCACATACATATAGCAGCTATATACTGTGTAATCTCACATACATATAGCAGCTATATACTGTATAATCTCACATACCTATGAACAGCTATATACTGTGTAATCTCACATACATATAACAGCTATATACTGTATAATCTCACATACATATAGCAGCTATATACTGTGTAATCTCACATACATATAGCAGCTATATACTGTATAATCTCACATACATATAGCAGCTATATACTGTGTAATCTCACATACATATAGCAGCTATATACTGTGTAATCTCACATACATATAGCAGCAATATACTGTGTAATCTCACATACATATATCAGCAATTTACTGTGTAATCTCACATACATATAACAGCTATATACTGTGTAATCTCACATACATATAGCAGCTATATACTGTGTAATGTCATATACATATAGCAGCTATATACTGTGTAATCTCACATACATATAGCAGCTATATACTGTGTAATCTCACATACATATAGCAGCAATATACTGTGTAATCTCACATACATATAGCAGCTATATACTGTGTAATCTCACATACATATAGCAGCTATATACTGTGTAATCTCACATACATATAGCAGCTATATACTGTGTAATCTCACATACATATAGCAGCTATATACTGTGTAATCTCACATACATATAGCAGCTATATACTGTATAATCTCACATACATATAGCAGCTATATACTGTATAATCTCACATACATATAGCAGCTATATACTGTGTAATGTCACATACATATAGCAGCTATATACTGTGTAATCTCACATACATATAACAGCTATATACTGTGTAATCTCACATACATATAGCAGCTATATACTGTGTAATCTCACATACATATAACAGCTATATACTGTATAATCTCACATACATATAGCAGCTATATACTGTGTAGTCTCACATACATATAGCAGCTATATACTGTGTAATCTCACATACATATAGCAGCTATATACTGTGTAATCTCACATACATATAGCAGCTATATACTGTGTAATCTCACATACATATAGCAGCTATATACTGTGTAATCTCACATACATATAGCAGCTATATACTGTGTAATCTCACATACATATAGCAGCTATATACTGTGTAATCTCACCATACATACTAGCAGCTATATACAGTGTAGTCTCAAATACATATAGCAGCTATATACTCGTGTAATCACACATACATATAACAGCTATATACTGTGTAATCTCACATACATATAGCAGCTATATACTCTGAAATCTCACATACATATAGCAGCTATATACTGTGTAATCTCACATCCATATAACAGCTATACTACTGTGTAATCTCACATACATATAGCGCTATATACTGTGTAATCTCACATACATATAGCAGCTATATACTGATGTAATCTCACATACATATAACAGCAATATACTGTGTAATCTCACATACATATAACAGCTATATACTGTGTAATCTCACATACATATATGCAGCTATATACTGTGTAATCTCACATACATATAGCAGCTATATACTGTGTAATCTCACATACATATAGCAGCTATATACTGTGTAATCTCACATACATATAGCAGCTCATATACTGTGTAAATCTCACATACCATCTAGCAGCTATATACTGTGTAATCTCACATACTATAGCAGCTATATACTGTATAATCTCACATACATATAGCAGCTATATACTGTGTAATCTCACATACATATAACAGCTATATACTGTGTAATCTCACATACATATAGCAGCTATATACTGTGTAATCTCACATACATATAGCAGCTATATACTGTATAATCTCACATACATATAGCAGCTATATACTGTGTAATCTCACATACATATAGCAGCTATATACTGTATAATCTCACATACATATAGCAGCTATATACTGTGTAATCTCACATACATATAACAGCTATATACTGTGTAATCTCACATACATATAGCAGCAATATACTGTGTAATCTCACATACATATAACAGCTATATACTGTGTAATCTCACATACATATAGCAGCTATATACTGTGTAATCTCACATACATATAGCAGCTATATACTGTGTAATCTCACATACATATAACAGCTATATACTGTGTAATGTCACATACATATGACAGCTATATACTGTGTAATCTCACATACATATAACAGCTATATACTGTGTAATCTCACATACATATAGCAGCTATATACTGTGTAATCTCACATACATATAACAGCTATATACTGTGTAATCTCACATACATATAACAGCTATATACTGTGTAATCTCACATACATATAGCAGCTATATACTGTGTAATCTCACATACATATAACAGCTATATACCTGTGTAATCTCACATACATATAGCAGCCTATATACTGTGTAATCTCACATACATATAGCAGCCTATATACTGTGTAATCTCACAATACATGTTATTCACCAGCAGCAACTATATGACTGTGCTAATCTCACATACATATAGCCCAGCTATATACTGTGTAATCTCACATACATATAGCAGCCTATATACCTGTGTAATCATCACATACATATAACAGCTATATTACTGCTGTAATCTCACTTACATATAGCAGCACTATATACTGTGTAATCTCACATACAATATAACAGCTATATAACTGTGTAAATCTATCATACATATAACAGCTATATACTGTGTAATCTCACATACATTATAACAGCTATATACTGTGTAATCTCACATACATATAACAGCTATATACTGTGTAATCTCACATACATATAACAGCTATATACTGTGTAATCTCACATACATATAACAGCTATATACTGTGTAATCTCACATACATATAACAGCTATATACTGTATAATCTCACATACATATAACAGCTATATACTGTGTAATCTCACATACATATAGCAGCAATATACTGTGTAATCTCACATACATATAGCAGCTATATACTGTGTAATCTCACATACATATAGCAGCAATATACTGTGTAATCTCACATACATATAACAGCTATATACTGTATAATCTCACATACATATAACAGCTATATACTGTGTAATCTCACATACATATGACAGCTATATACTGTGTAATCTCACATACATATAACAGCTATATACTGTGTAATCTCACATACATATAGCAGCTATATACTGTGTAATCTCACATACATATAGCAGCTATATACTGTGTAATCTCACATACATATAGCAGCTATATACTGTGTAATCTCACATACATATAACAGCTATATACTGTGTAATCTCACATACATATAGCAGCAATATACTGTGTAATCTCACATACATATAACAGCTATATACTGTGTAATCTCACATACATATAGCAGCTATATACTGTGTAATCTCACATACATATAGCAGCTATATACTGTGTAATCTCACATACATATAACAGCTATATACTGTGTAATCTCACATACATATAACAGCTATATACTGTGTAATCTCTCATACATATAGCAGCTATATACTGTGTAATCTCACATACATATAACAGCTATATACTGTGTAATCTCACATACATATAGCAGCTATATACTGTGTAATCTCACATACATATAACAGCTATATACTGTGTAATCTCACATACATATAACAGCTATATACTGTGTAATCTCACATACATAACAGCTATATACTGTGTAATCTCACATACATATAACAGCTATATACTGTGTAATCTCACATACATATAGCAGCTATATACTGTGTAATCTCACATACATATAGCAGCTATATACTGTGTAATCTCACATACATATAACAGCTATATACTGTGTAATCTCACATACATATAACAGCTATATACTGTGTAATCTCACATACATATAGCAGCTATATACTGTATAATCTCACATACATATAGCAGCAATATACTGTGTAATCTCACATACATATAGCAGCTATATACTGTGTAATCTCACCATACATATAACAGATATATACTGTGTAATCTCACATACATTAGACAGCTATATACTGTGTAATCTCACCTACATATAGACAGCTATATACTGTGTAATCTCACATACATATAGCAGCTATATACTGTGTAATCTCACATACATATAGCAGCTATATACTGTGTAATCTCACATACATATAGCAGCTATATACTGTGTAATCTCACATACATATGACAGCTATATACTGTGTAATCTCACATACATATAACAGCTATATACTGTATAATCTCACATACATATGACAGCTATATACTGTGTAATCTCACATACATATAGCAGCTATATACTGTGTAATCTCACATACATATAACAGCTATATACTGTGTAATCTCACACTACATATGACAGCTATATACTGTACTAATCTCACATACATATGACAGCTATACTACTGTGTAATCTCACATACATATAGCCGACTATATACTGTGTAATCTCACATACATATAACAGCTATATACTGTGTAATCTCACATACATATAACAGCTATATACTGTGTAATCTCATATACATATAACAGCTATATACTGTGTAATCTCACATACATGTAGCCGCTATATACTGTGTAATCTCACGTACATATAACAGCTATATACTAGTGTAATCTCAATACATATGGACAGCTATATTACTGTGTAATCTCACATACCATATAGCAGCTCATATACTGTGTAATCTCACATACATATAGCAGCTATATACTGTGTAATCTCACATACATATAAGCAGCTATATACTGTGTAATCTCACATACATATAACAGCTATATACTGTGTAATCTCACATACATATGACCAGCTATATACTCTGTAATCTCACATACATATGACAGCTAATATACCTGTAATAATCTCACATACCTACTGACAGCTATATACTGTGTAATCTCACATACATATAGCAGCTATATACTGTGTAATCTCACATACATATAGCAGCTATATACTGTGTAATCTCACATACATATAGCAGCTATATACTGTGTAATCTCACATACATATAAACAGCTATATACTGTGTAATCTCATATACATATAACAGCTATATACTGTGTAATCTCACATACATATAACAGCTATATACTGTGTAATCTCACATACATATAACAGCTATATACTGTGTAATCTCACATACATATAACAGCTATATACTGTGTAATCTCACTAACATATAACAGCTATATACTGTGTAATCTCACATACATATAACAGCTATATACTGTGTAATCTCACATACATATAGCAGCTATATACTGTGTAATCTCACATACATATAACAGCTATATACTGTGTAGTCTCACATACATATGACAGCTATATACTGTGTAATCTCACATACATATGACAGCTATATACTGTGTAATCTCACATACATATAACAGCTATATACTGTATAATCTCACATACATATAGACAGCTATATACTGTGTAATCTCACATACATATAGCAGCTATATACTGTGTAATCTCACATACATATGACAGCTATATACTGTGTAATCTCATATACATATAACAGCTATATACTGTGTAATCTCACATACATATAGCCGCTATATACTGTGTAATCTCACATACATATAACAGCTATATACTGTTGTAATCTCACATACATATGACAGCTATATACTGTGTAATCTCACATACATATAGCAGCCTATATACTGTGTAATCTCACATACATATAACAGCTATATACTGTGTAATCTCACATACATATAACAGCTATATACTGTGTAATCTCACATACATATAACAGCTATATACTGTGTAATCTCACATACATATGCAGCTATATACTGTGTAATCTCACATACATATAACAGCTATATACTGTGTAATCTCATATACATATAACAGCTATATACTGTGTAATCTCACATACATATAACAGCTATATACTGTGTAATCTCACATACATATAACAGCTATATACTGTGTAATCTCACATACATATGACAGCTATATACTGTATAATCTCACATACATATGACAGCTATATACTGTGTAATCTCACATACATATAACAGCTATATACTGTGTAATCTCATATACATATAACAGCTATATACTGTGTAATCTCACATACATATAACAGCTATATACTGTGTAATCTCACATACATATAACAGCTATATACTGTATAATCTCACATACATATAGCAGCTATATACTGTGTAATCTCACATACATATAGCAGCTATATACTGTGTAATCTCACATACATATAACAGCTATATACTGTGTAATCTCACATACATATAACAGCTATATACTGTGTAATCTCACATACATATAGCAGCTATATACTGTGTAATCTCACATACATATAGCAGCTATATACTGTGTTATCTACATACATATTACGCTATATACTGTGTAATGTCAATACATATGAGCTATTACTGTGTATATCTCACATACATATGACAGCTATATACTGTGTAATCTCACATACATATAGCAGCTATATACTGTGTAATTCACATAATAAAGTATTCTGTGTAAATTACATAGAACGCTTACAGCTATATTACTGTGTAATCTCACATACATATAGCAGCTATATACTGTGTATCTATATAAATATAACAGCTATATACTGTGTAATCTCACAGTACAATATAGCAGCTATATACTGTGTAATCTCACATACATATAACTGCAATAATACTGTGTAATCTCACATACATATAGCAGCACTATATACTTGTGTAGATCTCACATACATATAGCAGCTATATACTGTGTAATCTCACACATACATATGCAGCTATATACTGTGTAATCTCACATACATATAACAGCTATATACTGTGTAATCTCACATACATATGAACAGCTATATACTGTGTAATCTCACATACATATAGCAGCTATATACTGTGTAATCTCACATACATATAGCAGCTATATACTGTGTAATCTCACATACATATAACAGCTATATACTGTGTAATCTCACATACATATAGCAGCAATATACTGTGTAATCTCACATACATATAACAGCTATATACTGTGTAATCTCACATACATATAGCAGCTATATACTGTGTAATCTCACATACATATAGCAGCTATATACTGTGTAATCTCACATACATATAACAGCTATATACTGTGTAATCTCACATACATATAACAGCTATATACTGTGTAATCTCTCATACATATAGCAGCTATATACTGTGTAATCTCACATACATATAACAGCTATATACTGTGTAATCTCACATACATATAGCAGCTATATACTGTGTAATCTCACATACATATAACAGCTATATACTGTGTAATCTCACATACATATAACAGCTATATACTGTGTAATCTCACATACATAACAGCTATATACTGTGTAATCTCACATACATATAACAGCTATATACTGTGTAATCTCACATACATATAGCAGCTATATACTGTGTAATCTCACATACATATAGCAGCTATATACTGTGTAATCTCACATACATATAACAGCTATATACTGTGTAATCTCACATACATATAACAGCTATATACTGTGTAATCTCACATACATATAGCAGCTATATACTGTGTAATCTCACATACATATAGCAGCTATATACTGTGTAATCTCACATACATATAGCAGCTATATACTGTGTAATCTCACATACATATAGCAGCTATATACTGTGTAATCTCACATACATATAGCAGCTATATACTGTGTAATCTCACATACATATGACAGCTATATACTGTGTAATCTCACATACATATAGCAGCTATATACTGTGTAATCTCACATACATATAACAGCTATATACTGTGTAATCTCACATACATATAGCAGCTATATACTGTGTAATCTCACATACATATAGCAGCTATATACTGTGTAATCTCACATACATATAACAGCTATATACTGTATAATCTCACATACATATGACAGCTATATACTGTGTAATCTCACATACATATAACAGCTATATACTGTGTAATCTCACATACATATAACAGCTATATACTGTGTAATCTCACATACATATGACAGCTATATACTGTATAATCTCACATACATATAGCAGCTATATACTGTGTAATCTCACATACATATAGCAGCTATATACTGTGTAATCTCACATACATATAACAGCTATATACTGTGTAATCTCACATACATATAACAGCTATATACTGTGTAATCTCATATACATATAACAGCTATATACTGTGTAATCTCACATACATGTAGCCGCTATATACTGTGTAATCTCACGTACATATAACAGCTATATACTGTGTAATCTCAAATACATATGACAGCTATATACTGTGTAATCTCACATACATATAGCAGCTATATACTGTGTAATCTCACATACATATAGCAGCTATATACTGTGTAATCTCACATACATATAGCAGCTATATACTGTATAATCTCACATACATATAGCAGCTATATACTGTGTAATCTCACATACATATAACAGCTATATACTGTGTAATCTCACATACATATGACAGCTATATACTGTGTAATCTCACATACATATAACAGCTATATACTGTGTAATCTCACATACATATAGCAGCTATATACTGTGTAATCTCACATACATATAGCAGCTATATACTGTGTAATCTCACATACATATAGCAGCTATATACTGTGTAATCTCACATACATATAGCAGCTATATACTGTGTAATCTCACATACATATAGCAGCTATATACTGTATAATCTCACATACATATAGCAGCTATATACTGTGTAATCTCACATACATATAACAGCTATATACTGTGTAATCTCACATACATATAGCAGCAATATACTGTGTAATCTCACATACATATAACAGCTATATACTGTGTAATCTCACATACATATGACAGCTATATACTGTGTAATCTCACATACATATAGCAGCTATATACTGTGTAATCTCACATACATATAACAGCTATATACTGTGTAATCTCACATACATATAACAGCTATATACTGTGTAATCTCACATACATATAACAGCTATATACTGTGTAATCTCACATACATATGACAGCTATATACTCTGTAATCTCACATACATATGACAGCTATATACTGTATAATCTCACATACATATGACAGCTATATACTGTGTAATCTCACATACATATAGCAGCTATATACTGTGTAATCTCACATACATATAGCAGCTATATACTGTGTAATCTCACATACATATAGCAGCTATATACTGTGTAATCTCACATACATATAACAGCTATATACTGTGTAATCTCATATACATATAACAGCTATATACTGTGTAATCTCACATACATATAACAGCTATATACTGTGTAATCTCACATACATATAACAGCTATATACTGTGTAATCTCACATACATATAACAGCTATATACTGTGTAATCTCACCATACATATAACAGCTATATACTGTGTAATCTCACATACATATAACAGCTATATACTGTGTAATCTCACATACATATGACAGCTATATACTGTGTAATCTCACATACATATAACAGCTATATACTGTGTAATCTCATATACATATAACAGCTATATACTGTGTAATCTCACATACATATAACAGCTATATACTGTGTAATCTCACATACATATAACAGCTATATACTGTGTAATCTCACATACATATGACAGCTATATACTGTATAATCTCACATACATATGACAGCTATATACTGTGTAATCTCAAATACATATGACAGCTATATACTGTGTAATCTCACATACATATAGCAGCTATATACTGTATAATCTCACATACATATAGCAGCTATATACTGTGTAATCTCACATACATATAGCAGCTATATACTGTATAATCTCACATACATATAGCAGCTATATACTGTGTAATCTCACATACATATAACAGCTATATACTGTGTAATCTCACATACATATAGCAGCAATATACTGTGTAATCTCACATACATATAACAGCTATATACTGTGTAATCTCACATACATATAGCAGCTATATACTGTGTAATCTCAAATACATATGACAGCTATATACTGTGTAATCTCACATACATATAGCAGCTATATACTGTATAATCTCACATACATATAGCAGCTATATACTGTGTAATCTCACATACATATAGCAGCTATATACTGTATAATCTCACATACATATAGCAGCTATATACTGTGTAATCTCACATACATATAACAGCTATATACTGTGTAATCTCATATACATATAACAGCTATATACTGTGTAATCTCACATACATATAACAGCTATATACTGTGTAATCTCACATACATATAACAGCTATATACTGTATAATCTCACATACATATAGCAGCTATATACTGTGTAATCTCACATACATATAGCAGCTATATACTGTGTAATCTCACATACATATAACAGCTATATACTGTGTAATCTCACATACATATAGCAGCTATATACTGTATAATCTCACATACATATAGCAGCTATATACTGTGTAATCTCACATACATATAGCAGCTATATACTGTGTAATCTCACATACATATAGCAGCTATATACTGTGTAATCTCACATACATATAGCAGCTATATACTGTGTAATCTCACATACATATAACAGCTATATACTGTGTAATCTCACATACATATAGCAGCAATATACTGTGTAATCTCACATACATATAACAGCTATATACTGTGTAATCTCACATACATATAGCAGCTATATACTGTGTAATCTCACATACATATAGCAGCTATATACTGTGTAATCTCACATACATATAGCAGCTATATACTGTATAATCTCACATACATATAGCAGCTATATACTGTGTAATCTCACATACATATAGCAGCTATATACTGTATAATCTCACATACATATAGCAGCTATATACTGTGTAATCTCACATACATATAACAGCTATATACTGTGTAATCTCACATACATATAGCAGCAATATACTGTGTAATCTCACATACATATAACAGCTATATACTGTGTAATCTCACATACATATAGCAGCTATATACTGTGTAATCTCACATACATATAGCAGCTATATACTGTGTAATCTCACATACATATAACAGCTATATACTGTGTAATCTCACATACATATAACAGCTATATACTGTGTAATCTCACATACATATAACAGCTATATACTGTGTAATCTCACATACATATGACAGCTATATACTCTGTAATCTCACATACATATGACAGCTATATACTGTATAATCTCACATACATATGACAGCTATATACTGTGTAATCTCACATACATATAGCAGCTATATACTGTGTAATCTCACATACATATAGCAGCTATATACTGTGTAATCTCACATACATATAGCAGCTATATACTGTGTAATCTCACATACATATAACAGCTATATACTGTGTAATCTCATATACATATAACAGCTATATACTGTGTAATCTCACATACATATAACAGCTATATACTGTGTAATCTCACATACATATAACAGCTATATACTGTGTAATCTCACATACATATAACAGCTATATACTGTGTAATCTCATATACATATAACAGCTATATACTGTGTAATCTCACATACATATAACAGCTATATACTGTGTAATCTCACATACATATAACAGCTATATACTGTGTAATCTCACATACATATAACAGCTATATACTGTGTAGTCTCACATACATATGACAGCTATATACTGTGTAATCTCACATACATATGACAGCTATATACTGTGTAATCTCACATACATATAACAGCTATATACTGTATAATCTCACATACATATGACAGCTATATACTGTGTAATCTCACATACATATGACAGCTATATACTGTATAATCTCACATACATATGACAGCTATATACTGTGTAATCTCATATACATATAACAGCTATATACTGTGTAATCTCACATACATGTAGCCGCTATATACTGTGTAATCTCACGTACATATAACAGCTATATACTGTGTAATCTCAAATACATATGACAGCTATATACTGTGTAATCTCACATACATATAGCAGCTATATACTGTGTAATCTCACATACATATAACAGCTATATACTGTGTAATCTCACATACATATAACAGCTATATACTGTGTAATCTCACATACATATAACAGCTATATACTGTGTAATCTCACATACATATGACAGCTATATACTGTGTAATCTCACATACATATAACAGCTATATACTGTGTAATCTCATATACATATAACAGCTATATACTGTGTAATCTCACATACATATAACAGCTATATACTGTGTAATCTCACATACATATAGCAGCTATATACTGTGTAATCTCACATACATATAACAGCTATATACTGTGTAATCTCACATACATATGACAGCTATATACTGTATAATCTCACATACATATGACAGCTATATACTGTGTAATCTCACATACATATAACAGCTATATACTGTGTAATCTCATATACATATAACAGCTATATACTGGGTAATCTCACATACATATAACAGCTATATACTGTGTAATCTCACATACATATAACAGCTATATACTGTATAATCTCACATACATATAGCAGCTATATACTGTGTAATCTCACATACATATAGCAGCTATATACTGTGTAATCTCACATACATATAACAGCTATATACTGTGTAATCTCACATACATATAACAGCTATATACTGTGTAATCTCACATACATATAGCAGCTATATACTGTGTAATCTCACATACATATAGCAGCTATATACTGTGTAATCTCACATACATATAACAGCTATATACTGTGTAATGTCACATACATATAGCAGCTATATACTGTGTAATCTCACATACATATAGCAGCTATATACTGTGTAATCTCACATACATATGACAGCTATATACTGTGTAATCTCACATACATATAGCAGCTATATACTGTATAATCTCACATACATATGACAGCTATATACTGTGTAATCTCACATACATATAACAGCTATATACTGTGTAATGTCACATACATATGACAGCTATATACTGTGTAATCTCACATACATATAACAGCTATATACTGTGTAATCTCACATACATATAACAGCTATATACTGTGTAATCTCACATACATATAGCAGCTATATACTGTATAATCTCACATACATATGACAGCTATATACTGTATAATCTCACATACATATGACAGCTATATACTGTGTAATCTCACATACATATAGCAGCTATATACTGTGTAATCTCACATACATATAGCCACTATATATGGTGTAATCTCACATAAATATAGCCACTATATATGGTGTAATCTCACATACATATGACAGCTATATACTGTGTAATCTCACATACATATAACAGCTATATACTGTGTAATCTCACATACATATAACAGCTATATACTGTGTAATCTCATATACATATAACAGCTATATACTGTGTAATCTCACATACATATAACAGCTATATACTGTGTAATCTCACATACATATAACAGCTATATACTGTGTAATCTCACATACATATAACAGCTATATACTGTGTAATCTCACATACATATGACAGCTATATACTACATATTGCTACATACAGACAGCAGTAATACACCTTGTAGTCACATAGAAGAGCAGTGATTGCTTTAATGGAAGAGCTACATAACCTCAGCTGATATAACCTGTGCTCGGGTAATGCTATACAGCCATGCAGCGCCATACACCTCATGCTGATACTTCTTTACAGTATAGTTTGCATATCACGACAACCCACCTTCTGGAAGTATCCTCTCTTTACTGAGCTGTCCCTCACTTGCCGGAAATAAACATATCCATAGTAATGCGCAGGGTCCCTCTGAGAGTATGGAGGTTTAAAGCCAAGAGGAAAGGCAAATAAGTGGCACTGGTTATGCATACTGACGATAACAATCTTTATTACTTAGAATCATAACTATAAATATTCACACAACATAAAATAGATGAAGATGCTGACACAAGACTAAAGAAAATAATAAAGCATAAAAACCACTGGGATACACATACGGCTATACTGACCCCTGGGATACACATACGGCTATACTGACCCCTGGGATACACATACGGCTATACTGACCCCTGGGATACACATACGGCTATACTGACCCCTGGGATACACATATGGCTATACTGACCCCTGGGATACACATACGGCTATACTGACCCCTGGGATACACATACGGCTATACTGACCCCTGGGATACACATATGGCTATACTGACCCCTGGGATACACATACGGCTATACTGACCCCTGGGATACACATACGGCTATACTGACCCCTGGGATACACATACGGCTACACTGACCCCTGGGATACACATACGGCTACACTGACCCCTGGGATACACATACGGCTATACTGACCCCTGGGATACACATACGGCTATACTGACCCCTGGGATACACATACGGCTATACTGACCCCTGGGATACACATATGGCTATACTGACCCCTGGGATACACATACGGCTATACTGACCCCTGGGATACACATACGGCTATACTGACCCCTGGGATACACATACGGCTATACTGACCCCTGGGATACACATATGGCTATACTGACCCCTGGGATACACATACGGCTATACTGACCCCTGGGATACACATACGGCTATACTGACCCCTGGGATACACATATGGCTATACTGACCCCTGGGATACACATACGGCTATACTGACCCCTGGGATACACATACGGCTATACTGACCCCTGGGATACACATACGGCTATACTGACCCCTGGGATATACATACAGTTATACTGACCCCTGGGATACACATACGGCTATACTGACCCCTGGGATATACATATGGCTATACTGACCCCTGGGATATACATACGGTTATACTGACCCCTGGGATATACATACAGCTATACTGACCCCTGGGATACACATACAGCTATACTGACCCCTGGGATACACATACGGCTATACTGACCCCTGGGATACACATACGGCTATACTGACCCCTGGGATACACATACGGCTATACTGACCCCTGGGATACACATACGGCTATACTGACCCCTGGGATACACATACGGCTATACTGACCCCTGGGATACACATACGGCTATACTGACCCCTGGGATACACATACGGCTATACTGACCCCTGGGATATACATACAGTTATACTGACCCCTGGGATACACATACGGCTATACTGACCCCTGGGATATACATATGGCTATACTGACCCCTGGGATATACATACGGTTATACTGACCCCTGGGATATACATACAGCTATACTGACCCCTGGGATACACATACAGCTATACTGACCCCTGGGATACACATACGGCTATACTGACCCCTGGGATACACATACGGCTATACTGACCCCTGGGATATACATATGGCTATACTGACCCCTGGGATACACATACGGCTATACTGACCCCTGGGGTACACATACGGTTATACTGACCCCTGGGATATACATACGGCTATACTGACCCCTGGGATACACATACGGTTATACTGACCCCTGGGATATACATACGGTTATACTGACCCCTGGGATATACATACAGCTATACTGACCCCTGGGATACACATACGGCTATACTGACCCCTGGGATACACATACGGTTATACTGACCCCTGGGATATACATACAGCTATACTGACCCCTGGGATACACATACGGCTATACTGACCCCTGGGATACACATACGGCTATACTGACCCCTGGGATACACATACGGCTACACTGACCCCTGGGGTACACATACGGTTATACTGACCCTTGGGATATACATACGGCTATACTGACCCCTGGGATACACATACGGCTATACTGACCCCTGGGATATACATACAGCTATACTGACCCCTGGGATACACATACAGCTATACTGACCCGTGGGATACACATACGGTTATACTGACCCCTGGGATATACATACAGCTATACTGACCACTGGGGTATACATACGGCTATACTGATCCCTGGGATATACATACGGTTATACTGACCCCTGGGATACACATACAGCTATACTGACCCCTGGGATACACATACGTCTATACTGACCCCTGGGATACACAAACGGCTTTACTGACCCCTGGGATACACATACGGTTATACTGACCCCTGGGATATACATACAGCTATACTGACCCCTGGGATACACATACGGCTATACTGACCCTTGGGATATACATACGGCTATACTGACCCCTGGGATACACATACAGCTATACTGACCCCTGGGATATACATACAGCTATACTGACCCCTGGGATACACATACAGCTATACTGACCCCTGGGATACACATACGGTTATACTGACCCCTGAGATACACATACAGCTATACTGACCCCTGGGATACACATACGGTTATACTGACCCCTGGGATACACATACAGCTATACTGACCCCTGGGATACACATACAGCTATACTGACCCCTGGGATACACATACAGTTATACTGACCCCTGGGATACACATACAGCTATACTGACCCCTGGGATACACATACGGTTATACTGACCCCTGGGATACACATACAGCTATACTGACCCCTGGGATACACATACGGCTATACTGACCCCTGGGATGCACATACGGTTATACTGACCCCTGGGATATACATACAGCTATACTGACCCCTGGGATACACATACGGCTATACTGACCCCTGGGATATACATACAGCTATACTGACCCCTGGGATACACATACGGCTATACTGACCCCTGGGATACACATATGGCTATACTGACCCCTGGGATACACATACGGTTATACTGACCCCTGGGATATACATACAGCTATACTGACCACTGGGATATACATACAGCTATACTGACCCCTGGGATACACATATGGCTATACTGACCCCTGGGATACACATACGGCTATACTGACCCCTGGGATACACATACAGTTATACTGACCCCTGGGATATACATACAGCTATACTGACCCCTGGGATACACATACGGCTATACTGACCCCTGGGATATACATACAGCTATACTGACCCCTGGGATACACATACGGCTATACTGACCCCTGGGATACACATACGGCTATACTGACCCCTGGGATATACATACAGCTATACTGACCCCTGGGATATACATACAGTTATACTGACCCCTGGGATACACATACAGCTATACTGACCCCTGGGATACACATACAGCTATACTGACCCCTGGGATACACATACAGCTATACTGATCCCTGGGATATACATACGGTTATACTGACCCCTGGGATATACATACGGTTATACTGACCCATAGGATATACATACAGTTATACTGACCCCTGGGATACACATACGGCTATACTGACCCCTGGGGTACACATACGGTTATACTGACCCCTGGGATATACATACGGTTATACTGACCCCTGGGATATACATACAGTTATACTGACCCCTGGGATACACATACGGTTATACTGACCCCTGGGATATACATACAGCTATACTGACCCCTGGGATACACATACTGCTATACTAACCCCTGGGATACACATACAGCTATACTGATCCCTGGGATATACATACGGTTATACTGACCCCTGGGATATACATACGGTTATACTGACCCATAGGATATACATACAGTTATACTGACCCCTGGGATACACATACGGCTATACTGACCCCTGGGGTACACATACGGTTATACTGACCCCTGGGATATACATACGGTTATACTGACCCCTGGGATATACATACAGTTATACTGACCCCTGGGATACACATACGGTTATACTGACCCCTGGGATATACATACAGCTATACTGACCCCTGGGATACACATACTGCTATACTAACCCCTGGGATACACATACGGTTATACTGACCCCTGGGATACACATACGGCTATACTGACCCCTGGGGTACACATACGGTTATACTGACCCTTGGGATATACATACGGCTATAATGACCCCTGGAAAACACATACGGTTATACTGACCACTGGGATATACATACAGCTATACTGACCCCTGGGGTACACATACGGCTATACTGACCCCTGGGATATACATATGGTTATACTGACCCCTGGGATATACATACAGCTATACTGACCCCTGGGATACACATACGTCTATACTGACCCCTGGGATACACAAACGGCTATACTGACCCCTGGGATACACAAACGGCTACACTGACCCCTGGGATACACATACGGTTATACTGACCCCTGGGATACACATACGGTTATACTGACCCTTGGGATATACATACAGCTATACTGACCCCTGGGATACACATATGGCTATACTGACCCCTGGGATATACATACAGCTATACTGACCCCTGGGATACACATACGTCTATACTGACCCCTGGGATACACAAACGGCTATACTGACCCCTGGGATACACATACGGTTATACTGACCCCTGGGATACACATACGGTTATACTGACCCTTGGGATATACATACAGCTATACTGACCCCTGGGATATACATACAGCTATACTGACCCCTGGGATACACATACGGCTATACTGACCCCTGGGATATACATACGGCTATACTGACCCCTGGGATACACATACGGCTATACTGACCCCTGGGATACACATACGGCTATACTGATCCCTGGGATACACATACGGCTATACTGACCCCTGGGATACACATACGGCTATACTGACCCCAGGGATACACATACGGCTATAATGACCCCTGGGATACACATACGGTTATACTGACCCCTGGGATATACATACAGCTATACTGATCCCTGGGATACACATACGGCTATACTGACCCCTGGGATATACATACAGCTATACTGACCCCTGGGATAAACATACAGTTATACTGACCCCTGGGATATACATACAGCTATACTGACCCCTGGGATATACATACGGTTATACTGGCCCCTGGGATACACATACGGCTATACTGACCCCTGGGATACACATACGGCTATACTGACCCCTGGGATACACATACGGTTATACTGACCCTTGGGATATACATACGGTTATACTGACCACTGGGATATACATACAGCTATACTGACCCCTGGGATACACATACGGCTATACTGACCCCTGGGATATACATACAGCTATACTGACCCCTGGGATACACATACGGCTATACTGACCACTGGGATATACATACAGCTATACTGATCCCTGGGATACACATACGGCTATACTGACCCCTGGGATATACATACAGCTATACTGACCCCTGGGAAAAACATACAGTTATACTGACCCCTGGGATATACATACAGCTATACTGACCCCTGGGATATACATACGGTTATACTGGCCCCTGGGATACACATACGGCTATACTGACCCCTGGGATACACATACGGCTATACTGACCCCTGGGATACACATACGGCTATACTGACCCCTGGGATACACATACGGTTATACTGACCCCTGGGATATACATACAGCTATACTGACCCCTGGGATACACATACGGCTATACTGACCCCTGGGATACACATATGGCTATACTGACCCCTGGGATACACATACGGCTATACTGACCCCTGGGGTACACATACGGCTATACTGACCCCTGGGATACACATATGGCTATACTGACCCCTGGGATACACATACGGCTATACTGACCCCTGGGATACACACACAGTTATACTGACCCCTGGGGTACACATACAGCTATACTGATCCCTGGGATGATAGGCCTTTTGTATATGGTACCTCAACTACTGGGCAACATTCTTCTAGCCCTGACCTGACACTGTGCCCAGGAAACATATCCTGCAATGTAACAAACCTCCTCCTCCAGTCTTAAAACTATCATTCACCTGCAAGGCAGCCGGAGCGTCACGATTATACTTTTCATCCCACTGGAAAGGGCAGTTTTGGTGACCCACAGAGCGTCGCATCCGGAAGGTAAACTGAGTATCTCCAAGACATCCTGCCATTGAGTGCAGAGAGGTAATGAGTTCTAGACTATAGGGTCACTCTATAACCTCTTCACTAGCAACATAATGTAAATCCCTTGCAATAGTATGTAAATATATAGAACTTTCACAGTTTATTCCTAGAGTAGAACTCAGATATTAAGGTTAGTATTAGGGTATTTAAATGCTACGGTTTCTGAAGACAAACATAGCATTAGTTACTTTACTCCCTGTGTCACAGCACTGAGGTCCCAGTCACTTACCCGAGTATGAGTCTGGGAAGGAGAGGTAGCAGATGCTGGTTTTCTGTTAACAAGAGGGGACAGGAAGCAGTGAGGCAATTACGCAATATGTCATATGTACCGTTAATTCTACATCTAAAAACAGTTTATTATTTTATTGTACTGACTTGTCGTATAAATAAGAAATATGGAATATGTTTAACCCTATAAGATCCCTATATAAGAAATGTTTCCATTTAGATAAAGTTAAATGGACATTAAACAACAGATTTTTCTTTGCATAAATGTTTTATAGATGATCCATTTATAAAGCCTCTACAGCTTTTTTTTTTTTTAATGTATAGTTTTATTTTTAAATAACATTGCTCTGATTTTCAGACTCCTAATCAAGCCCCAAAGTGTTAGTAGAATACTGATGTATACCTACTCCAGCTTGCTTCTGTTTGTGTAAAAGGTATTTTTATAAGCAGAAAAAGGGGGAGGGGGAGTATCTGCTATTTGCAGTGGGTGTTCCAGCTAACCTTTTCAACAGAGCTAAACTGGGAACTTCTAAGTAAGTTTTTAAACGGTTTTCTACTGGATTTTTAGATCGGTATCTGTTCATATTATTCTTTATCGTAGTGTCTATTACATGTAGTTAAATAAAAATCGGTGTATACTGTCCTTTTAAACTTAAAGTGACTGTTTCTTCAGCTCTCTATAAGCCTTAGTGTTCCTCCCGAGAGAGGCGAGCTTGTCGGCGCCACTGCGGCAGCTAATGTATAGTCACACATAATAAATAAATCAGACTGGGTGACCATTACTTTTACACAGCCTGGCACTTTGTTGTGGGCCACATGAGGTAAAGTAAAATAATAAACACATAAAATGTAGCCTCACTTTATACCATGCTCTACCGAGGCACAAGCATTGATTAGCTGCACTTGTTAATCTTATGGCCTCTTCATTAACATTAAACCCTGGGAAGAAGAGGCTATTTCTAGCTACTTTTATTGGCTCTGTTCTGTGTAGAACCAACTAACGCAGGTCCAAAACTGAAACCCAAAAGCTCCACCTTTCTGAAAATATATTTTGCACTTCTCTCTCTCTCTAATGTAATTGGTAAACAACCCCACAAAACATCTCAACCAAGAGAGTTTGCTAGGCTAGGAAAATACTGTGAATGGCAAACTAGAGACACAGTTATGTGTATATATATAATCCACGGGAAAAGCAAGTGAACCCACTATGTGGGTGAGTAGCCAAAGTTACCTTAGGTAAGCTGAGCCGAACCTCTCGGAGTGTGATGTAAAGTATGGCTTGTAGAGCTGCAAACAAACACAGCTTCAGCGTAACTGCTGTTTGTTTAAATCCCTGCTGACCGGAGCGAAAACACCCTCCTGGGTGTGCGACTTGGTATCCAACCCAAAAAGCCCGTCTGACTAGACCCCTTCACGGACAGGTGGCAATGAGGAATCTCTGCACATATTTTCTGCAGCCACAGCTCCTCTGCTCACAGCATGGACGCCGGTCACTCGACCCTCACCTCACTCGTCCGCACAGGTCACATGGGTCAGAAACGTCACTCCCGGTCAGCAACACAGGGACCAATCCAATAGAGTCTCTTTTTTATTTTGTAAATCCACAAGTGAAGGGAAAGCTGCTCCTATCAGGCAAGTTAAATTCATCCAAGAAGTAGGTAGGAACAGCAATGGGTAAACTAAAAAATGCTTTATTTAACAAACGTTACAACATCCATAGGAGGGCAATGGATACTGATACAAGAAAAACAACAGTATACGCGTTTCGGCGTTAGTTGTATTCACTACTGCTAAAAGTTACTCAGACATGCTGGCTTAAAAGGAGTGTGATCTACACCCATTGGATAAAACGTAACGCACCTCTCTCTTATACAATGTATCAGCTAAGTGCTGGAAAAAAGTTCCCTAGCAATACACAATAATTTATTCTTGTCTCACAAATTTATAGAACTCTCCAAATGGTTTAGATAACATCTATGAATGATAAAAAAAAGAGAAATATATATTTCAGCTACGTTTATACAGACGCAGGAAATGCCTGCACCATTTGAAACAGAATCTCTGCTATAAAGGCTAAACATAGGACCTAAAAGATGTATGTTGTATATAGTGTTTGCATGATCATAGGGACCACTACTGACCTAAAGAATATGTTGTATATAGTGTTTGCATGATCATAGGGACCACTACTGACCTCAAGAATATGTATGACAGTACTGACCTCAAGAATATGTATGACAGTACTGACCTAAAGAATATGTATGACAGTACTGACCTAAAGAATATGTATGACAGTACTGACCTAAAGAATATGTATGACAGTACTGACCTAAAGAATATGTATGACAGTACTGACCTAAAGAATATGTATGACAGTACAAACCTAAAGAATATGTATGACAGTACTGACCTAAAGAATATGTATGACAGCACTGACCTAAAGAATATGTTGTATATAGTGTTTGCATGATCATAGGGACCACTACTGACCTAAAGAATATGTATGACAGCACTGACCTAAAGAATATGTATGACAGCACTGACCTAAAGAATATGTATGACAGTACTGACCTAAAGAATATGTATGACAGTACTGACCTAAAGAATATGTATGACAGTACTGACCTAAAGAATATGTATGACAGTACTGACCTAAAGAATATGTATGACAGTACTGACCTAAAGAATATGTATGACAGCACTGACCTAAAGAATATGTATGACAGTACTGACCTAAAGAATATGTATGACAGTACTAACCTAAAGAATATGTATGACAGTACTGACCTAAAGAATATGTATGACAGTACTGACCTAAAGAATATGTATGACAGCACTGACCTAAAGAATATGTATGACAGTACTAACCTAAAGAATATGTATGACATTACTGACCTAAAGAATATGTATGACAGTACTGACCTAAAGAATATGTATGACAGTACTAACCTAAAGAATATGTATGACAGTACTGACCTAAAGAATATGTATGACAGTACTGACCTAAAGAATATGTATGACAGTACTAACCTAAAGAATATGTATGACAGTACTGACCTAAAGAATATGTATGACAGTACTGACCTAAAGAATATGTATGACAGTACTAACCTAAAGAATATGTATGACAGTACTGAC